>NC_041333.1:42307155-42314655 GCF_004354835.1 Perca flavescens
ACACAGATGCGCACAAATAGACGTGCCCACACCAGAGACTCGCATGCACACAGACAGACACACACACACCAGAGAGACTCGCATGCACACACACATACACACTCACTCACTCACACACACGTACACACACACACACGTACGCGCATACTCACACATGCGCACATTCACACACGCGCACACACACACATTTGAATACTATTTGGATCTGAAAGGCATCACAAGAAAACATACCAGATACTATGAGAAGAGAGACTGATGAGGTGACAGCTCCACATGGACACATCCTTCTACAGCTCTTCCATCTATAATACTCAACACATGAAGGATAAACAGAGCATCTCTGTCTCCATGGTTACATGCTCCCTATGATGGCTGAAACAGAGACACATTTTGCTGCCCCCTAACCTGACTCCGCCAGATGGATCGCTTCGCATTTTCTCGGCATATCCATCAGGGAACTTTCCGTTGGAGAACTTTTGGGAAGGGGTGAAAATACTGGTTATCTGATTGGATGAAGCATCTGTCTATCACCTATGTTGGTGATAGACGGGCCAATCAGATCCACGAAGCGTATGAAAATACAACCACAAGCCCGCCCCTGCTGCTGCAGGCAAAGCATAAACCACTAGGGCTGCTCCCTCTTAGTGGACTAAAACTCAGATCTCTGTAGTCCATTAGTCATGTCTGATGCTGTTTTCACGCTGAATGACTTATTTCCAAGAAACGTACGAGCACATCTCTGGTAAACACAACAATTAAAGTGGTGCTTTATCATGACTCAGATTTACAGATCTGTCGATTAAATCAACTAATCGATCAGTCGGTATAACTGAATGAGTGTTAGTCGACTCAGAAGTTCTTCAGTCGAGCACAGCCCTAAAAACAGCTCAACGATACGTACAGACTTCATAACCTTGTTTACAGTCACCATGTCAGGTGTGTTTGGGATGTTTCTCTAGTCCCTGTCAGGTGTGTTTGGGATGTTTCTGTAGTCCCTGTCAGGTGTGTTTGGGATGTTTCTGTAGTCCCTGTCAGGTGTGTTTGGGATGTTTCTCTAGTCCCTGTCAGGTGTGTTTGGGATGTTTCTCTAGTCCCTGTCAGGTGTGTTTGGGATGTTTCTCTAGTCCCTGTCAGGTGTGTTTGGGATGTTTCTGTAGTCCCTGTCAGGTGTGTTTGGGATGTTTCTCTAGTCCCTGTCAGGTGTGTTTGGGATGTTTCTCTAGTCCCTGTCAGGTGTGTTTTTCTGTAGATGTTTCTCTAGTCCCTGTCAGGTGTGTTTGGGATGTTTCTCTAGTCCCTGTCAGGTGTGTTTGGGATGTTTCTGTAGTCCCTGTCAGGTGTGTTTGGGATGTTTCTCTAGTCCCTGTCAGGTGTGTTTGGGATGTTTCTCTAGTCCCTGTCAGGTGTGTTTGGGATGTTTCTCTAGTCCCTGTCAGGTGTGTTTGGGATGTTTCTCTAGTCCCTGTCAGGTGTGTTTGGGATGTTTCTCTAGTCCCCCTGTCAGGTGTGTTTGGGATGTTTCTCTAGTCCCTGTCAGGTGTGTTTGGGATGTTTCTGTAGTCCATGTCAGGTGTGTTTGGGATGTTTCTCTAGTCCCTGTCAGGTGTGTTTGGGATGTTTCTCTAGTCCCTGTCAGGTGTGTTTGGGATGTTTCTGTAGTCCCTGTCAGGTGTGTTTGGGATGTTTCTGTAGTCCCTGTCAGGTGTGTTTGGGATGTTTCTCCCTAGTCCCCCTGTCAGGTGTGTTTGGGATGTTTCTCTAGTCCCTGTCAGGTGTGTTTGGGATGTTTCTCTAGTCCCTGTCAGGTGTGTTTGGGATGTTTCTCTAGTCCCTGTCAGGTGTGTTTGGGATGTTTCTCTAGTCCCTGTCAGGTGTGTTTGGGATGTTTCTCTAGTCCCTGTCAGGTGTGTTTGGGATGTTTCTCTAGTCCCTGTCAGGTGTGTTTGGGATGTTTCTCTAGTCCCTGTCAGGTGTGTTTGGGATGTTTCTCTAGTCCCTGTCAGGTGTGTTTGGGATGTTTCTGTCCCTGTCAGGTGTGTTTGGGATGTTTCTGTAGTCCCTGTCAGGTGTGTTTGGGATGTTTCTCTAGTCCCTGTCAGGTGTGTTTGGGGTGTTTCTGTAGTCCCTGTCAGGTGTGTTTGGGATGTTTCTCTAGTCCCTGTCAGGTGTGTTTGGGGTGTTTCTGTAGTCCCTGTCAGGTGTGTTTGGGATGTTTCTCCCTAGTCCCCCTGTCAGGTGTGTTTGGGATGTTTCTCTAGTCCCTGTCAGGTGTGTTTGGGATGTTTCTGTAGTCCCTGTCAGGTGTGTTTGGGATGTTTCTCTAGTCCCTGTCAGGTGTGTTTGGGATGTTTCTCTAGTCCCTGTCAGGTGTGTTTGGGATGTTTCTCTAGTCCCTGTCAGGTGTGTTTGGGATGTTTCTCTAGTCCCTGTCAGGTGTGTTTGGGATGTTTCTCTAGTCCCTGTCAGGTGTGTTTGGGATGTTTCTCTAGTCCCTGTCAGGTGTGTTTGGGATGTTTCTCTAGTCCCTGTCAGGTGTGTTTGGGATGTTTCTCTAGTCCCCCTGTCAGGTGTGTTTGGGATGTTTCTCTAGTCCCTGTCAGGTGTGTTTGGGATGTTTCTCTAGTCCCTGTCAGGTGTGTTTGGGATGTTTCTCTAGTCCCTGTCAGGTGTGTTTGGGATGTTTCTCTAGTCCCTGTCAGGTGTGTTTGGGATGTTTCTCTAGTCCCTGTCAGGTGTGTTTGGGGTGTTTCCCTGTCTAGTCCCCCTGTCAGGTGTGTTTGGGATGTTTCTCTAGTCCCTGTCAGGTGTGTTTGGGGTGTTTCTCTAGTCCCTGTCAGGTGTGTTTGGGATGTTTCTCTAGTCCCTGTCAGGTGTGTTTGGGATGTTTCTCTAGTCCCTGTCAGGTGTGTTTGGGATGTTTCTCTAGTCCCTGTCAGGTGTGTTTGGGATGTTTCTCTTTGGGATGTTTCTCTAGTCCCTGTCAGGTGTGTTTGGGATGTTTCTCTAGTCCCCTGTCAGGTGTGTTTGGGATGTTTCTCTAGTCCCTGTCAGGTGTGTTTGGGATGTTTCTCTAGTCCCTGTCAGGTGTGTTTGGGATGTTCTCTAGTCCCTGTCAGGTGTGTTTGGGATGTTTCTCTAGTCCCTGTCAGGTGTGTTTGGGATGTTTCTCTAGTCCCTGTCAGGTGTGTTTGGGATGTTTCTCTAGTCCCTGTCAGGTGTGTTTGGGATGTTTCTCTAGTCCCTGTCAGGTGTGTTTTGGGATGTTTCTCTAGTCCCTGTCAGGTGTGTTTGGGATGTTTCTCTAGTCCCTGTCAGGTGTGTTTGGGATGTTTCTCTAGTCCCTGTCAGGTGTGTTTGGGATGTTTCTCTAGTCCCTGTCAGGTGTGTTTGGGATGTTTCTGTAGTCCCTGTCAGGTGTGTTTGGGATGTTTCTCTAGTCCCTGTCAGGTGTGTTTGGGATGTTTCTCTAGTCCCTGTCAGGTGTGTTTGGGATGTTTCTCTAGTCCCTGTCAGGTGTGTTTGGGATGTTTCTCTAGTCCCTGTCAGGTGTGTTTGGGATGTTTCTCTGTAGTCCCTGTCAGGTGTGTTTGGGATGTTTCTCTAGTCCCTGTCAGGTGTGTTTGGGATGTTTCTCTAGTCCCTGTCAGGTGTGTTTGGGATGTTTCTCTAGTCCCTGTCAGGTGTGTTTGGGATGTTTCTCTAGTCCCTGTCAGGTGTGTTTGGGATGTTTCTCTAGTCCCTGTCAGGTGTGTTTGGGATGTTTCTCTAGTCCCTGTCAGGTGTGTTTGGGATGTTTCTGTAGTCCCTGTCAGGTGTGTTTGGGGTGTTTTTGGGAGTCCCTGTCAGGTGTGTTTGGGATGTTTCTCTAGTCCCTGTCAGGTGTGTTTGGGATGTTTCTCTAGTCCCTGTCAGGTGTGTTTGGGATGTTTCTCTAGTCCCTGTCAGGTGTGTTTGGGATGTTTCTGTAGTCCCTGTCAGGTGTGTTTGGGATGTTTCTCTAGTCCCTGTCAGGTGTGTTTGGGATGTTTCTCTAGTCCCTGTCAGGTGTGTTTGGGATGTTTCTCTAGTCCCTGTCAGGTGTGTTTGGGATGTTTCTCTAGTCCCTGTCAGGTGTGTTTGGGATGTTTCTCTAGTCCCTGTCAGGTGTGTTTGGGATGTTTCTCTAGTCCCTGTCAGGTGTGTTTGGGATGTTTCTCTAGTCCCTGTCAGGTGTGTTTGGGATGTTTCTCTAGTCCCTGTCAGGTGTGTTTGGGATGTTTCTCTAGTCCCTGTCAGGTGTGTTTGGGATGTTTCTGTAGTCCCTGTCAGGTGTGTTTGGGATGTTTCTCTAGTCCCTGTCAGGTGTGTTTGGGATGTTTCTGTAGTCCCTGTCAGGTGTGTTTGGGATGTTTCTCTAGTCCCTGTCAGGTGTGTTTGGGGTGTTTCTCTGTCCCTGTCAGGTGTGTTTGGGATGTTTCTGTAGTCCCTGTCAGGTGTGTTTGGGGTGTTTCACACCTGTCAGGTGTGTTTGGATGTTTCTCACACAGGTCATGTGTTTGGGACATTTTTCTAGTCCCTGTCAGGTGTGTTTGGGATGTTTCTCTAGTCCCTGTCAGGTGTGTTTGGGATGTTTCTAGTCCCTGTCAGGTGTGTTTGGGATGTTTCTCTAGTCCCTGTCAGGTGTGTTTGGGATGTTTCTCTAGTCCCTGTCAGGTGTGTTTGGGATGTTTCTCTAGTCCCTGTCAGGTGTGTTTGGGGTGTTTCTGTAGTCCCTGTCAGGTGTGTTTGGGGTGTTTCTCTAGTCCCTGTCAGGTGTGTTTGGGATGTTTCTCTAGTCCCTGTCAGGTGTGTTTGGGATGTTTCTCTAGTCCCTGTCAGGTGTGTTTGGGATGTTTCTGTAGTCCCTGTCAGGTGTGTTTGGGATGTTTCAAGGCAGTCCCTGTCAGGTGTGTTTGGGATGTTTCTCTAGTCCCTGTCAGGTGTGTTTGGGATGTTTCTGTAGTCCCTGTCAGGTGTGTTTGGGATGTTTCTCTAGTCCCTGGGTCAGGGGTTTGGGATGTTTCTCTAGTCCCTGTCAGGTGTGTTTGGGGTGTTTCTGGGGTCCATGTCAGGTGTGTTTGGGGTGTTTCTCTAGTCCCTGTCAGGGGTGTTTGGGATGTTTCTCTAGTTTCAGACTAGTCCCTGTCAGGTGTGTTTGGGATGTTTCTCTAGTCCCTGTCAGGTGTGTTTGGGATGTTTCTCTAGTCCCTGTCAGGTGTGTTTGGGATGTTTCTGAGTCCCTGTCAGGTGTGTTTGGGGTGTTTCCAAGTCCCTGTCAGGTGTGTTTGGGGTGTTTCATAGGGTCCCTGTCAGGTGTGTTTGGGGGGTTTCTCTAGTCCCTGTCAGGTGTGTTTGGGGGTGTTTCTCTAGTCCCTGGGGGGCAGGTGTGTTTGGGATGTTTCTCTAGTCCCTGTCAGGTGTGTTTGGGGGGGGCTCTAGTCCCTGTCAGGTGTGTTTGGGGTCCAGGGGGGCCAAGTCCCTGTCTGAGAGTGTTTGGGATGTTTCTCTAGTCCCTGGGGCAAGGCAGGTGTGTTTGGGATGTTTCTCTAGTCCCTGTCAGGTGTGTTTGGGATGTTTCTGTAGTCCCTGTCAGGGGTGTTTTGGGATGTTTCTGGGGTCCCTGTCAGACTGTTTGGATGTTTCTGAAACATAGTCCCTGTCAGGTGTGTTTGGGATGTTTCTGTAGTTGAGTGTTACAGTGCTGTGCTTGTACATCTTATTATCATCCAATCCACTTTATTTATATAGCACAATTTAAACAAACAACAAGGTGCTTCACAGAGATAAACATAAAACAAAAAGCAACAACAAAATAAATAAAATAACATTAACAATGACAGCGACAACGAAGACATTATCATGTCCATAGTTTATCTTTTACAACCACCCAGACAGTCATGTCTGGTCACATACAGTCTCTCACACACACACACACACACACACACACACACACACACACACACACACACACACACACAGGGTGTGACACACCAAGGCAAGTTACACACCTGAGACACAGGGGGCACACACACACACACACACACACACACACACACACACCAAGGCAGACTGTATGAGACTGATTGAGGTGAAACCTGTGGTCCAGGGGGCCAAGGTGACTGATTGTGTGTACCTGTATCTCCAGGGTCCAGTGTAACTTAGACTGTGTGTGAGGTGTGTGTGTGTGTGTACCTGGGGGGCCCAGGTGTGTAACTTATGTGTGTGTGTGTGTGTAGGGTCCAGGGGGCCAAGGCAGACTGACTGAGAGGGTCTGATGAAACATCTTCACCATGGGAAAGGAGACTGACTGAGAGGGTGTGAGGTGAAACTGGGTCCAGGGGGCCAAGGCAGACTGACTGAGAGGGTGTGAGGTGAAACATCAGGGTCCAGGGGGCAAGGCAGACACACACACACACACACACACACCAGGGGGGCAAGGCACACACACACACACACAGGTGAAACATACACAGACACAGACAAGGCAGACACACACACACACACAAACTTTAAACTTTAAAAGACAACTAAAAAAGACTTCTTTAACCTACATCTAATATAAAACAGTTTTCCAGGGGGGCCAAGGCAGACTGACTGAGAGGGTGTGATGTGAAACATATTGGTCCAGGGGCCAAGGCAGACTGACTGAGAGGGTGTGATGTAACATGGGTCCAGGGGGGGCCAAGGCAGACTGGAGAGGGTGTGAGGTGAAACAAGGGTCCTGTCTGAGAGGGGTGTGAGGTGAAACATAGGGTCCAGGGGGGCCAAGGCAGACTGACTGAGAGGGTGTGAGGTGAAGCATAGGGTCCAGGGGGGCCAAGGCAGACTGTCTGAGAGGGTGTGAGGTGAAACATAGGGTCCAGGGGGGCCAAGGCAGACTGACTGAGAGGGTGTGAGGTGAAAGGCAGACTGACTGGGTCCAGGGGGGGGCCAAGGCAGACTGTCTGAGAGGGTGTGAGGTGAAACATAGGGTCCAGGGGGGCCAAGGCAGACTGACTGAGAGGGTGAGGTGAGGTGAAACATAGGGTCCAGGGGGGGCCAAGGCAGACTGACTGAGAGGGTGTGAGGTGAAACAGGGGCCAAGGCAGACTGACTGAGAGGGTGTGAGGTGCAACATAGGGGGGGGGCCAAGGCAGACTGTCTGAGAGGGTGTGAGGTGAAACATAGGGTCCAGGGGGGCCAAGGCAGACTGACTGAGAGGGTGTGAGGTGCAGGGGGCCAAGGCAGACTGTCTGAGAGGGTGTGAGGTGGGTCCAAACAGACTACTGGGTCCAGGGGGGGCCAAGGCAGACTGACTGAGAGGGTGTGAGGTGAAACAGGGGGGGGGGCCAAGGCAGACTGACTGAGAGGGTGTGAGGGGGCCAAGAAACATAGGGTCCAGGGGGGGGGCCAAGGCAGACTGACTGAGAGGGTGTGAGGTAGGGTCCAGGGGGCCAAGGCAGACTGACTGAGAGGGTGTGAGGTGAAACATAGGGTCCAGGG
>NC_041333.1:42319655-42352155 GCF_004354835.1 Perca flavescens
CCAGAATGCACCTGAACACACCTCCTTGTAAGACCAGCACGCCCAGAATGCACCTGAAAACACCTCCCTGTAAGACCAGCACGCCCAGAATGCACCTGAACACACCTCCTTGTAAGACCAGCACGCCCAGAATGCACCTGAACACACCTCCCTGTAAGACCAGCACGCCCAGAATGCACCTGAACACACCTCCTTGTAAGACCAGCACGCCCAGAATGCACCTGAACACACCTCCCTGTAAGACCAGCACGCCCAGAATGCACCTGAACACACCTCCTTGTAAGACCAGCACGCCCAGAATGCACCTGAACACACCTCCCTGTAAGACCAGCACGCCCAGAATGCACCTGAACACACCTCCTTGTAAGACCAGCACGCCCAGAATGCACCTGAACACACCTCCCTGTAAGACCAGCACGCCCAGAATGCACCTGAACACACCTCCCTGTAAGACCAGCACGCCCAGAATGCACCTGAAAACACCTCCTGTAAGACCAGCACGCCCAGAATGCACCTGAACACACCTCCTTGTAAGACCAGCACGCCCAGAATGCACCTGAACACCTGAACACCCCTGTAAGACCAGCACACCCAGAATGCACCTGAACACACCTCCCTGTAAGACCAGCACGCCCAGAATGCACCTGAACACACCTCCTGTAAGACCAGCACGCCCAGAATGCACCTGAACACACCTTCCTGTAAGACCAGCACGCCCAGAATGCACCTGAACACACCTTCCTGTAAGACCAGCACGCCCAGAATGCACCTGAACACACCTCCCTGTAAGACCAGCACGCCCAGAATGCACCTGAACACACCTCCCTGTAAGACCAGCACGCCCAGAATGCACCTGAACACACCTCCTTGTAAGACCAGCACGCCCAGAATGCACCTGAACACACCTCCCTGTAAGACCACAGATGGGTGCATTTGTTATTTAAACGATGTAGGCGCTGGACAGGAAACTGACCACTGGGTCGGTGGGTCGGTCTTGAACTAGCAGAGATTCTTGGGTGGGCTTTGAGCTGCGCTGGGTGTGAGACAGGGTCCTGAGTTTACTTTAAGGAGCTTCACTTTTCAGACCAGAAAGTTTCCATTTGGTTCAGACTAGATAATCAAACTCTCTCTCTCTCTGCCTGTCTGTCTCCCTCTGCCTGTCTGTCTCCCTCTGCCTGTCTGTCTCCCTTTGCCTGTCTGTCTCCAGAGGTGATGTCCAGTCTGTCCTCCTGCTACTCGTCAGTGTTTGATGGTCTGAATGCTGAGGTTCAGATCCGATGGCTCCAGATGGTCGTCAGGAACTCCTTCTCCCCCGAGCTGCCGCGCGTCAGAGCCTTCCTACACAAACACGTGAGACGTCTGTCTGTCTGTCTGTCTGTCTGTCTGTCTGTCTGTCTGTCTGTCTGTCTGTCTGTGTCCATCTCCTTGTCTCGCTCTCTCTGCCTGTCTCTCGGTCTGTCTGTCTGTCCATCTCTGTTTGCCTGTCTGTCTGTCTGTCTCTCTGTCTGTCTGTCTGTCTGTCTGTCCATCTCTGTTTGCCTGTCTGTCTGTCTCTCTGTCTGTCTGTGTCCATCTCCCTGTCTCGCTCTCTCTGCCTGTCTCTCTGTCTGTCTGTCCATCTCTGTTTGCCTGTCTGTCTGTCTCTCTGTCTGTCTGTGTCCATCTCCCTGTCTCGCTCTCTCTGCCTGTCTCTCTGTCTGTCTGTCTATCTCTGTTTGTCTGTCTGCCTGTCTCTCTGTCTGTCTGTCTGTCTGTCCATCTCTGTTTGCCTGTCTGTCTGTCTGTCTGTCTGTCTGTCTGTCTGTCCATCTCTGTTTGTCTGTCTGTCTGTCTGTCTCTCTGTCTGTCTGTCTGTGTCCATCTCCTTGTCTCGCTCTCTCTGCCTGTCTCTCTCTTTCTGTCTGTCCATCTCTGTTTGCCTGTCTGTCTCTCTGTCTCTCTGTCTGTCTGTCTGTCCATCTCTGTTTGCCTGTCTGCCTGTCTGTCTGTCTCTCTGTCTGTCTGTCTGTGTCCATCTCCCTGTCTCGCTCTCTCTGCCTGTCTCTCTGTCTGTCTATCTCTGTTTGTCTGTCTGTTTGCCTGTCTCTCTGTCTGTCTGTCTGTCCATCTCTGTTTGCCTGTCTGTCTGTCTGTCTCTCTGTCTGTCTGTCCATCTCTGTCTCTCTGTCTCTCTCTGTCTGTCTGTCCATCTCTGTTTGCCTGTCTGTCTGTCTCTGTCTGTCTGTCTGTCTGTCTCTCTGTCTCTGTCTGTCTCTCCCTGTCTGTCTCTCTACCTGTCTGTCTGCCTGTCTCTCCTCCTCCTCAGAGGGTTATATTAACTCGTCTCGTTTTCTCTCTCAGACGTCCAGGATGTACACGGTGCCGCTGTACGACGACCTGGTTGCCGGGGTGATGAAGTGCGTTGCCGTGGAGATCTTCAGCCAGACTCAGCACCGCCTGCACCCGAACCTCCGACGGACGTTACAGCAGATCCTGTTCCAGACGGGCAGCTCAGCAGCCAATCAGAACGGCCCTGCTCTGCCTGTCCCCTCCTCGGCCAATCAGAACAGTCCTGCTCTGCCTGTCCCCTCCTCGGCCAATCAGAACAGCCTTGCTCTGTCTGTCTCCTCCCCAGCCAATCAGAACGGCCCTGCTCTGTCTGTCCCGCCCTCCTCACCCTCCGCCTTCACGCAGCCCACCGCCACGGCAACCGCCTCCGCTGCTGCCGGGACGACCGGCACCATCGCTCTGCGGGACGTCAACGTCTCGGCGTGACGGAAGAGGAAGCTGTTGCCGGGGGCAACGGCTCCAGCTGACTGCGAGCTAGGGACAGGACCCTCCCTCCACAGACGGCTCCTCTGATTGGACGGCAGCCCCTACTCAGTGTTTAGTTTGGTTTTCTCTAGAGCTGGGTACCGACCACCTCGTCATTCAATCTCAGAGTCAGAGAACCAATCAGCACGCAGCATTGTCTGTCTGTCTGTCTGTCTGTCTGTCTGTCTGTCTGTCTGTCTGTCTGTGTGTGTAGGGGGGGGGACCCCACGGCCCAGCGATGTGTAGTTTAAATAT
Source organism: Perca flavescens (assembly GCF_004354835.1). Lineage (NCBI taxonomy): Eukaryota > Metazoa > Chordata > Actinopteri > Perciformes > Percidae > Perca > Perca flavescens. Next base: position 42,322,704 of record NC_041333.1, read on the forward strand.
TTCAGGGAAGCCGTCCGGCTGCGTCTCTACGTAGCCACGGCGATGACCTAACGCGGAGCCTTAATCGTGTCTGTGATTGGCTGTCTGACGTCACATGGCGCAGAGTCCCAGCTGGGACAGAAAGAGATTATTATATATTAGAGATTAATGTCACGAAGTCTGTTTTATAAAAGGATTCTTCAACACCCAGGTGTGTGTGTGTGTGTGTGTGAGAGAGTGTGTGATACCCAGCTCTAGTCACACGTGTGTGTATATGAATGAGACTGTGTGTGTGTGTATGAGACTGTGTGTGTGTGTGTGTGTGTGAGACTGTGTGTGTATGAATGATAGTGTTTGTGTTCGTGTGTATGAGACTGTGTGTGTGTGTGTGTGTGTGTGTGTGTATATGAGACTGTGTGTGTGTGTGTGATTGTGTGTGTGTGTGAATGATAGTGTGTGTGTGTATGAGACTGTGTGTGTGTGTGTGTGTGTGTGTATGAATGATAGTGTGTGTGTGTGTGTGTGTGTGTGTGTGTGTGTGTGTGTGTGTGTGTGTGACTGTGTGTGTGTGTGTGTGACTGTGTGTGTGTGTGTGTGTGTGTGAGACTGTCTGTGTGTGTGTGTGTGAGACTGTGACTGTGTGTGTGTGTGTGTGTGTGTGTGTGTGTGTGTGTGTGTGTGTATGAGACTGTGTGTGTGTGTATGAGACTGTGTGTGTGTGTGTATGAGACTGTGTGTGTGTGAGACTGTGTGTGTGTGTATGAGACTGTGTGTGTGTGTGTGTGTGTGTGTGTGTGAGTGTGTATGAATGATAGTGTGTGTGTGTGTGTGTATGAGACTGTGTGTGTGTGTGTGTATGTATGAGACTGTGTGTGTGTGTGTGTATGTATGAGACTGTGTGTGTGTGTGTGTGAGACTGTGTGTGTGTGTGTGTGTGTGAGACTGTGTGTGTGTGTGTGTATGTATGAGACTGTATGAGACTGTGTGTGTGTGTATGAGACTGTGTGTGTGTGTGTGTGTGTGTGTATGAGACTGTGTGTGTGTGTGTGTGTGTGTGTGTGTGTGTGTGTGTGTGTGTGTGAGACTGTGTGTGTGTGTGTGTGTGTGTGTGTGTGTGTGTGTGTGTGTGTGTGTGTGTGTGTGTGTGTGTGAGACTGTGTGTGTGTGTGTGTGTGAGACTGAGACTGTGTGTGTGTGTGTGTGTGTGTGTATGAGACTGTGTGTGTGTGTGTGTGTGTGTGTGTATGTGTGTGTGTGTGTGTGTGTGTGTGTGTGTGTGTGTATGACTCTGTGTGTGTGTGTGTGTGTGTGTGTGTGTGTGTGTGTGTGTGTGTGTGTGTGTGTGTGTGTGTGTGTGTGTGTGTGTGTGTGTGTGTGTGTGTGTTACCCAGCTCTAGTTTTAACTGGTCGGGTCAGTTGACCTGAGACTTGAGTCTCCGTGGACCCTTCAGCAGAATTTTAAACCTTTTATAACAATGATTCAAACTAAACTCAGAATGTTAACACACCTCTCCTGCCTGAGAGGAGCTGTTAGCGCTACATTCAGGTGGTTTTTTAGACACTTTGTGATATTTTCATGTCCTACGATGATGCGTTCAAGGGTCCCGGTGAACTCAGAACGATGCATTCACTGTCACAGAGCCGGATCGTTGTTTTTAACAAACTGCTGCTTTTGTTTTCTGCATAAATAACTTTAATAACTTTATAACATGTAGCTTTAAACAAGCCAGAGATGAATCTTCTACACAGAAACTAGTTTGATTTTTAACTCCTTAAAGGGCATCTTTCACCCTGGACCCTCTGTCTACATGTGTCTGTGTCTGAATGTCTGACTACATTATGGGATGGATCCCTACAGCGTAAGATCCTTTTAGTTTAACATGAAACAGCCACGAAATCACCATCACCAAACTCCACCAGACTCCATGTAAATAATCAGGACTTTTATCATCGTAAAACACACTTCATTCAAAGTGGACAGAAACTAAATAAAACTACCAAAAGCCGTCTTGGTTCATCTTTCCACTGTTCCAACAATCACCACTCTGGTTTGGTTGAAATAAACCCTTAATTCACCCATTTACATGTGGAGATATGCTGGCTCTATACACGCTAAAAGTCCTGATTATTTACATGGTCCTGATTATTTCCATGGAGTCTGGTGGAGATATGCTGGCTCTATACACGCTAAAAGTCCTGATTATTTACATGGAGTCTGGTGGAGATATGCTGGCTCTATACACGCTAAAAGTCCTGATTATTTCCATGGAGTCTGGTGGAGATATGCTGGCTCTATACACGCTAAAAGTCCTGATTATTTACATGGAGTCTGGTGGAGATATGCTGGCTCTATACACGCTAAAAGTCCTGATTATTTACATGGAGTCTGGTGGAGATATGCTGGCTCTATACACGCTAAAAGTCCTGATTATTTACATTTGGAGATATGCTGGCTCTATACACGCTAAAAGTCCTGATTATTTACATGGAGTCTGGTGGAGATATGCTGGCTCTATACACGCTAAAAGTCCTGATTATTTACATGGAGTCTGGTTGCTTTGGTGATGGAGATTTCAGGGCTGTCAGTAATACTGGACGACATCAGTCACTTGGACACAAACACATGGAAGAATAGGGTTTCTATTTCCTACCTCCTGTTTGTGACTGATGCTAACAACCCTGCAGACCATGACTCGGGTCTCTATACTGAACAGTGACTCAGCAGTTTCCACCGGAGTGGCCTTAATGCTGCGTTCACCGCAGCCGGGAACTGAGAAGTTCAGTTTTTACCTTCAGCAGCAATAAAAAATACTTTGATTCCAACAGTAAAGAAAATAATATTTTATTTATTTCTTCTGGGATCTGACGCTGAAACGTCCCACTGTTCCCAGCTGTCAGTGAACGCCTCTTCACTTTGTAATGAATGTTGGACTACAAATAAATAAACACTTGAAACTATAGATGGTGGTGTCTCTCCAGGATGTGTTGGTTGAAGGTTCAGATCCATTTATTTTTAGACTTTTATTTTGAAGGGACAGTCACAACAGCAGCATTAAAAGATTTAATTTAAAACCGGAAATTAAAAGTCGGACATTTTCATAATAATGCTGTCAGCAGTTTTCATACACAAAATGTAACTGGAAAATAATGTGGCGTTGCCTTCAAAATAAAAGCAGAAACATGCAGCGTAAGTAAAATCACATAAAGAAACAGAATATTATATATATATATATAATATTCTGTTTCTGGCTCATATTATATATAATATATATTATTATATATAATATATATTACAAAAAACATTCAAAGGCAACATCTGATGAAGCCTATATGTTCTAAGTAGGCTGGATCAGTTCTACTGTTGAATAAAATACAGATGGATGGATGGATATATAGATGGATAGATACATATATAGATAGATAGCTGGATGTATAGATAGATAGAGAGAGAGATAGATGGATAGATAGATAGATAGATACATAAATACATAGATACATGGATAGATAGATGGATACATAGATAGATGGAGAGATAGAGAGGGAGAGAGATACATAGATAGAGAGATAGAGATAGATAGAGAGATAGATAGATATAGATAGATATAGACATAGATAGATAGATAGATAGATAGATAGATAGATAGATAGATAGATAGATTCATCCAGAGGGAATTTTAGGCATCCAGTAGCTTAGACAATCATAACACAACACACACACATACACACATATATCTCACATACATAAAAATCCCTCCGAGAACTGTAAAGAGTTAACCCTTTCAGGTCTGGTATGGACTGACCATGTGACCATGTGATGTAATGACCATGATAAGGTGCATAAGTGAACAGTGCAATAACTTATTATTAAATATTAACTATGACTATGAGAAGACAATAATGTAAACCTAATAGAATTGCTTGACAAACAAGAAAAGAAATGATATACTTTAAGAACAATATCAGACAGGGAATATGTTATAAGATGTAGATGGTATGACCAGGTACCAGATTGAACCCTGTTGTGTAGGTCAGGAACCAAACCGTGTACCCGATGCAGGGTAACCCTGTAGGCAGTGGTGTAGTCTAATGTATTGTAGTGGGTATACTGTACTGTATATAAATATAATGGCCTATATATATATATATGGCCCAGTGGGCGGGTCTGGTTGTCCTCCCCCAGGGTTATTTTGAGCATCAAAGACTTCATTTCCTGCATTCAGATAACTTTAATGCACCAATTTACGGTGGAAATATCTTTATTTAGCCTATATGAAGAAGAAAAACACAGATGGCAATTCAAAATATATTGAAAATATAATGGAAAGTATGTTGTTGCGTGTCATTGGGCATTTTAAAGTGGGTATATGGAAATCCTGGAGCTTTCTTAGTGGGTATACTGTGTATACCTGCGGATCACGTAGACTACGCCACTGCCTGTAGGACAAATGTTCTGCGTCCGTTAGCGTCCTCTGTCGGCTTTTATTTTGAAGGGCCAAAAGAGGAAGCGGTGTATGTTATTGTTTGCGTGGTGACGGCGGCGCAGCTTCCGGAGGAGACAGCGAGCATCATCAGAGACCTGCAGCAGCTGGACCGACCGAGACCGAGACATCTGGACCAGAACGGACCGAGAGACCAGACAGCATCCCTCCCCGTGTCTCTCCTCCGGGCCGGTGCGGTGTTCCGTGCCGTGCGTGCTTCATGCGGGACAGACAGACAGACACACAGACAGGCAGACAGACAGGTGTGTCTCTCCTCCGGGCCGTGCCGGGCCGTGCCGGAGCTCCATGGGGGACAGCATGGCGGAGGAGACCCGGGTCATCTACCACCTGGAGGACCAGGAGACCCCCTACCTGATCCGGATCAACGTGCCCGCGCAGCGCGTCACCCTGGCGGACTTCAAACACGTCCTGAACAAACCCAACGTCAAATTCTTCTTCAAGTCCGTGGACGACGACTTCGGGTGAGTCTCCATGACGACGGTAACACGTAACATGTCTCACACACACACACACACACACACACACACACACACACACACAGACACACACACACACACACACACACACACACACACACACACACACACACACACACACACACACACACACACACACACACACAGACACACACAAACAGAGACACACACAGACACACACACACACACACACACAGAGACACACAGACACACACACACACACACACACAAACAGAGACACACACAGACACACACACACACACACAGACACAGAGACACATACAGACACACACACACACACACAGACACATACACACACACACACACACACACACACACACACACACACACAGAGACACAGACAGACACACACACACACACACACACAGAGACACATACAGACACACACACACACACACACACACACACACAGAGACACATACAGACACACACACACACACACACACACACACACACACACACACACACACATACAGACACACACACACACACACACACACACACAGAGACACATACAGACACACACACACACACACACACACACACACACACACACACACACAGTTATATAACAGACTGTATCTACTAAACCAAAAGCTCTTTAATATTCTCTCTGATGAAATCTGCCTGCAGTCTGTGTGTGTGTGTGTGTGTGTCTCTCTGTGTGTGTGTGTGTGTGTGTGTGTTTGTGTGATTAAACTCATGTTTGTTAAGCAGCTTTAAGCCCCCCTTCACCATCCTCACTTGTCAATCTGTCAGTTTGACAACAGGCAGAGAAATGACCCAGACCATAACCATCAATACACATCTAGTGATTTTATTTATATATATATAAATATATACACACACACACACACACACACACACACACACACACACACCGGTCCAAAGTTTGGGGTCACTTAGACATGTCCATTGCTCTCCATTAGACCAGAAGGCTTCTCATGTTGCCTCAGTGAAGAGGACGGGCCTGTGGACCACTGATATTACATTAAAGATCAGCTGCTCTTCTGTCTACTAGCTAGGGTTGGGTACCGAAACTCGGTGCCAATAGGGAACCGGTGCCGACGTAAACGGTAGTAACGAGACCGAATAAGAACGAAAGTTTCGGTGCCTCATTTCGGTGCTCGACTTTACACTACACCTGACAGCATGTAACGTTAGCCTAGCTTTAGCTAGCAGCTGGATTAATCACGGTTAAAATGCTAACAGCTAACGTTAAACAGTGTAAAGTGTGACTGTGTTTCACTGTGGAGGACTTCTACAATTCATACATATACAGGATGTTTATATGGTCGGAGTTAAACTACACAGACGGTGCGTTCACTTGCAGCTGCCGTTGTCGGAATTAAACAACACAGACGGTGCGTTCACTTGCAGCTGCCGTTATCGGAATTAAACAACACAGACGGTGCGTTCACTTGCAGCTGCCGTTGTCGGAATTAAACAACACAGACGGTGCGTTCACTTGCAGCTGCCGTTGTCGGAATTAAACAACACAGACGGTGCGTTCACTTGCAGCTGCCGTTGTCGGAATTAAACAACACAGACGGTGCGTTCACTTGCAGCTGCCGTTGTCGAAAATTAAACAACACAGACGGTGCGTTCACTTGCAGCTGCCGTTGTCGAAAATTAAACAACACAGACGGTGCGTTCACTTGCAGCTGCCTTTGTCGGAATTAAACAACACAGATTCACTTAAAACAAGTAGCCTCGTGGTGCATTCACAGTAATTGTAAAATACCCTTTTCCCATCTGGGGTTCAACAGCAGTTTACTGGTGAAATAAGTTAAACAATTGTTATAGTTATTACATTATTATTAAATCTTTAATTTTGACCATGGCCTTAAATTAAACAAGTCACTGACTGTTGTTTCTACCCTTATTTTTTTTTCTTCTTCCTTTTTTTACTTTATTAAACAACACAGGCACACTTTAAAACAAGTACCCTTTTAAAAGTATTCACAGTAATTGTAAAATACCAAACGATTTCCCATCTAGTGCAGAGCCCGTCAAAAACATGCCTGTTTGTGAAATAAGATTATTAGTATAGTTATTACATTATTATTAAACCAAATAATTTTGAAAATGGCTTTAGAAATAAACAAGTCACTGACCTCCTTGTTTAGCCTCCCCTTATTTTTTTTCTTCTTCTTTTTTTTTTACTTTATTGAAATAGTAGGCCTACCTCCTACGGTTCAGGCACCGTTCATCAGAGGAAGAGATAGTAGGCCTACCGTTTTTAAAAAGTATCGATTTACATCGGAGGAAGAGAAAATAAACCAAACGATACCCGACCCTACTACTAGTGCAGAGCCCGTTGAAAACATGCCTGTTTGGAACAGCTGATTATTAGTAATGCTGCTTGTAGAATTCATCAAAACCAAATAGTACCCAAAATGACTTAGAGAAGGACCCCAGACCTCTTCACATGCACCTCCTCTGTGTAGCCTCCTACTGACTTACAGTGTAGACTACTTCTACATCGGAGGAAGAGATAGTAGACCTACCTCCTACTGACTTACAGTGTAGACTACTTCTACATCGGAGGAAGAGATAGTAGGCCTACCTCCTACTGACTTACAGTGTAGACTACTTCTACATCGGAGGAAGAGATAGTAGGCCTACCTCCTACTGACTTACAGTGTAGACTACAGGTCTACATCAGAGGAAGAGATAGTAGACCTACCTCCTACTGACTTACAGTGTAGACTACAGGTCTACATCAGAGGAAGAGATAGTAGACCTACCTCCTACTGACTTACAGTGTAGACTACTTCTACATCGGAGGAAGAGATAGTAGGCCTACCTCCTACTGACTTACAGTGTAGACTACAGGTCTACATCAGAGGAAGAGATAGTAGGCCTACCTCCTACTGTATTTACCTGATAGAGAACGCTGGAGGAATCAGACTTTAGGGTCATGGACTCATGGCTGTGTGCTAACCACCTGGCCAGTTATAAGAGCTAATCAACACATATCTGTTCATCTACCACCACAACTGGACAGTGTGTGTGTGTGTGAGTGTGTGTGTGTCTGTGTCTGTGTGTGTGTGTTTTCCAGCCTGGTCTCTGTAACAGCAGAGATGATCAGTTCTCCTTTCTCCCACAGGGGGGCGGGCTTTATTTATTTATGCAGTAACTGAACAGTATTAATAGTCAGAAGTAGAAGTGATGGATGAACACTTTGAACTAATTATAAATATCCACTTTTATATAATTAAACGTACAATATGTAACTTTCTGCCGCTAGGGGTCTCTCAACCAAAACAATGGACGGTAAAACTGGACTTATAAAATAAACGTTACGTTTAGTAACGTTTATTAAAAAATAATAAAGTTTATTCATGTTATTGTAATAAAATAGCTGCAGTTTCCCCAACATAATTACGTTTTTCTTGATTAGATTTTTATTTGTAGCTGACCAGTTAGCTAGTGAGCCAGCAAGCTAACAGTAGCCAGCAGCTAAAACACAAAATATTTCACATATCAATGTCACCTTTTGGATGGTTTCAACACCGGGGCAGACGGGGTTTGTTGTAACGCTAGCTAGCTACTAAACGAGGCTGAGAGACGGGTGTGAGTGGGGATTCTCGGGGAAATCTCCGCAATAGCGAGCCAGGACATACGATGCCTGTTGTGCAGCAGCAGAACATCTCCCAGCTGCCCGGAATGATCTCCCCTTCACTCTTCAGTAATCTTAACTTTTCGTTTTGGTGCTTAACCCACCTTTTGTCGGGTTAATTTAGCTAACCGTAAAGACAGCTAAACGCGAAGGGGGGAGAAATTCGGCAGGGAGGAGATTTTTGGCACATACACCGGTAGCGCTACGGAGATGTAGCTAGCTACCGCTATGGATGGCCGCTGTTGTGACTCGGTGCTGGGTCCGATATGGTCTGTTTCCCGACGTTTAATTAAACTGCCGTTAGCGTCGTAAGCACCAGGCACTGCAGATAAGTTCTGGCCGGGGGGGGGGGGCGTTGCTGTAATGGAAGTAGCTGGCTGATAGCTGACTGGGGGCTAACGGTAACTAGCTGGCTATATGTCCCGGGGCTGTTGTCAGCTGTCATCCCGACTGAGTCTCTCTGCGCCGGGGGAGTGAGGCAGACAGACCGGGGTGTGCTACTTTGGCTAAATTAGCATTAGATTAATCGTCTATCTATACAGCTAACGTTAACGCTACTAGTGAAGTTATTCGTGGGTTAGCTCAGTCCTGTTAGCTGTGGTCGAAACAGTCATACTAAAAATAACTTTATTAGCGTGTTGAACGATGTTATAACCTCATAATGTTACCCACAAAGCTTTAGCATCAACGTTAGCACATTGTAGTAACGTTAAGCTGGTATCGATATTGAACTTTCAAAATAGATAAGGTCTCTGTTGTATTACTGTGATAAAAAGTGGGATGTAATTAATCACAAAATGATGCTGTATGGCAAAAAAAAAGCAGTATTACGGTTACAAGTACTTTTTTTCTGTGACATTGTATGATTTACAATTACTCCTGAACGTATCATCTTGGTGCCAGTGTTCTGACGGAAGTTGGAGTAACTGGAGGGTGAAAGGTCTGAAAATAAAATAACAGATTTCTCTGGGTTTGACATTTGGTGGAAACATTTGGGATAGTGTAAGAACACAACTCATAAAAATATATAACATAGGTATTAAGGTCATTTTTAGACATTTTAAAGCAGAAATGTTACATATTGTACCTTTAATGGTGTTTGGGAACCACTACTCCAAATATTAGCTTAGAATGTGGCTCGGAGCTTTTGATTGGACGATGATGATGATGATGATGATGATGATGAAGGTGTGTGTGTGTGTGTGTGTGTGTGTGTGTGTGTGTGTGTGTGTGTGTGTGTGTGTGTGTTTACGTGTGTGTGTTTTAACAGGGTGGTGAAAGAGGAGATCAGTGATGACGATGCCAGACTGCCCTTTGTGAACGGACGAGTCGTCTGCTGGGTCAGAGACACACACACACACACACACACACACACACACACACACACACACACACACACACACACACACACACACACACACACACACACACACACACACACACACACACACACACACACACACACACACACACACACACACACACACACACACACACACACACACACACACACACACACAACACACACACACACACACACACACAGACACACACACACACACACACACACACACACACACACACACACACACACACAGAGACACACACAAACAAACAAACAAACAAACAAACAAACAAACAAAAACACACATATACTCTCTGACTCTCTCTCTCTCTCTCTCTCCAGCTGGTGTCTTCAGAAACCTGTCAGTCAGATTTTCGGGGCTCTGACCTCCAGTCTATAGCCACGCCCACCTGCCTGGCCCCGCCCCCCATCGAGAGGACCGGTGTGATTGGACAATCCAGACCTTCGTCTTTCCAGTGAGTGCCTGTCTCACCTCCTACTCTTCATAACACACCAAGACAGCTTTCTTCGCCTTTTCTTAACAATGTCTGTCTCTCTGTCTCTCTCTCTGTGTCTCTCTGTCTGCCTGTCTTTCTCTCTCTCTGTGTCTGCCTGTCTGTCTGTCTGCCTGTCTGTCTGTCTGTGTCTCTCTCTCTGCCTGTCTGTCTGTCTGTGTCTCTTTCTGTCTGTTTACCTGTCTGCCTCTCTGCCTGTCTGTCTGTCAGTGCTGCTGCTGTGGAGGATGAGCAGCAGGGCTCAGAGAGAAGTGAGAGAGCAGCAGAAGAAGAAGAAGGTATGTGTTGTCTGCTGATATGATGATCTGATTGGTTAATAACTTGTTGTGTTGTCTGCTGATATGATGATCTGATTGGTTAATAACTTGTATGACTATGGTGAGGAGATGGCGGCGTCTGGTGTGTAGAAACTGTAAAGACCTGTCCTGAAGGGTCCATCATGTCCCCTCCCCTAAAGGATTATTAGGAACACCCTACTACTACTAATACCTAAAGACCTGTCCTGAAGGGTCCAATATGTCCCCTCCCCTAAAGGATTATTAGGAACACCCTACTAATACTAATACCTAAAGACCTGTCCTGAAGGGTCCATCATGTCCCCTCCCCTAAAGGATTATTAGGAACACCCTACTACTACTAATACCTAAAGACCTGTCCTGAAGGGTCCATCATGTCCCCTCCCCTAAAGGGTTATTAGGAACACCCTACTAATACCTAAAGACCTGTCCTGAAGGGTCCATCATGTCCCCTCCCCTAAAGGGTTATTAGGAACACCCTACTAATACTAATACCTAAAGACATGTCCTGAAGGGTCCATCATGTCCCCTCCCCTAAAGGATTATTAGGAACACCCTACTAATACTAATACCTAAAGACCTGTCCTGAAGGGTCCATCATGTCCCCTCCCCTAAAGGATTATCCTGGAACACCCCCTACTAATACTAATACCTAAAGACCTGTCCTGAAGGGTCCATCATGTCCCCTCCCCCTGTCCTGAAGGATTATTAGGAACACCCTACTAATACTAATACCTAAAGACACCCTACTAATCCTGAAGGGTCCATCATGTCCCCTCCCCAAAGGATTATTAGGAACACCCTACTAATACCTAATACCTAAAGACCTGTCCCCCTGAAGGGTCCATCATGTCCCCTCCCCCTCCCTAAAGGATTATTATGAACACCCCTGTCTAATTACTAATACCCTAAATACTAATACCTAAAGACCTGTCCTGAAGGGTCCATCATGTCCCCTCCCCTAAAGGATTATTATGAACACCCTACTAATACTAATAACTAAAGACATGTCCTGAAGAGTCCATCATGTCCCCTCCCCTAAAGGATAATTAGGAACACCCTACTAATAAAGACCTGTCCTGAAGGGTCCATCATGTTTGACCCCTACTTTACCTAAGACCCCCCTTCCATTGGTGGCATTGATTCAACAAAAGGTGTCTGGAAGCCCCTCCCTTCTTTAGAAATGTTGGCCCATACTGAGAGGAGAGGGTCTTACAGTTGATGGAGATTTGGGGATGCACATCCCCTCCCCTAAAGGGTACTAATACTAATACCTAAAGACTCCTGAAGGGTCCATCATGTCCCCTGGATTATTAGGAACACCACATCCCAAAGACCTTCTATTGGGTTGAGATCTGGTGACTGTGGGGGCCATTTTAGTACAGTGAACTCATTGTCATGTTCAAGAAACCAATCTGAAATGATTGGAGCTAGGGCTGGGCGAGATGGAGAAAATCAAATATCACAATATCTTTGACCAAATACCTCGATACCGATATTGTAGGGTTGACAATTGCTGCATTCCCAAAATATTTACACAATGAGATTTGAGATCAATAATCATCAGTAATGTGGATATAATGACTAAGTGGGTAAAGGTGGATAATAGAACAGCTGCAACAGGTGAGGTCAGAACATGACATCACTTTACTGTAATGCAGCCTTTAGAACCAGGAATAGACACTTATGCCATATTACAATATCCAAAATTTAAGACGATATCGAGTCTCACATCACGATATATCGATATAATATCGATATATTGCCCTAATTTGAGCTTTGTGACATGGTGCATTATCCTGCTGGAAGTAGCCATCAGAGGATGGGTACATGGTGGTCATAAAGGGGTGGACATGGTCAGAAACAATGCTCAGGTAAGGGTCACCTGTATTTCCCATTCTGACATTAGGTTGGAGTTCAGGAGATAGTCTAGACCTGGACCACACCCCTAAATGCATTGAAGCAGCTGCCTTGTGATTGGTTGATTAGATAATTGCATTAACAAGAAATCTTACAGGTGTTCCTAATAATCCTTTAGGTGAGTGTATAATCCTCCATGTCTCCATGGCTACTAGCAACTCTGTGGAGGAGGATGTGTGTGTGTTTGTGTGTGTGTGTGTGTGTGTGTGTGTGTGTGTGTGTATGTGTGTATGAAGGTGTAAGTGTAGGTGTTTAAGCGTGTGTGTGTGTGTGTGTAGGTGTATGTGTGTGTAGGTGTAGGTGTTTAAGCGTGTGTGTGTGTGTGTGTGTGTGTGTGTGTGTGTATGTCTCTGCTGACAGTGTTGTTGTCATTCCTCAGAGCTCCTCCAGGGGGAGACAGAGACTACGTACTGCACCTTTAACTAGGACAGGCCTGGCCCTGTTCAACTGGTGAAAGCATTCAGTGTTTAAGTTCCAGTTTTCTGCGTCTCTGATTGGCTGCTCTCTCTCTCTCTGTCTCTCTCTGTCTCTCTCTCTCTCTGTCTCTCTGTCTCTCTCCTCCTGTCCTCTCTCCCTCTCTCTCTCTCTCTGTCTCTCTCTCTCTCTCTCTCTCTCTCTCTCTGTCTCTCTCTCTCTCTCTCTCTCTCTCTCTCTGTCTCTCTCTCTCTCTCTCTCTCTCTCTCTCTCTCTCTCTCTCTCTCTCTCTCTCTCTCTCTCTCTGTCTCTCTGTCTCTCTGTCTCTCTCTCTCTCTCTCTCTCTCTCTCTCTCTCTCTCTCTCTCTCTCTCTCTCTCTCTCTCTCTCTGTCTCTCTCTCTCTCTCTGTCTCTCTCCCTCTCTCTCTCTCTCTCTCTCTCTCTCTCCCTCTCTCCCTCTCTCTCTCTCTCTGTCTCTCTCTCTCTCTCTCTCTGTCTCTCTCTCTCTCTCTCTCTCTCTCTCTCTCTCTCTCTCTCTCTCTCTCTCTCTCTCTCTCTCTCTCTCTCTCTCTCTCTCTCTCTCTCTCTCTCTCTCTCTCTCTCTCTCTCTCTCTCTCTCTCTCTCTCTCTCTCTCTCTCTCTCTCTCTCTCTCTGCAGGCGGGCGTCTGAATGGCCACGCCCACCGACCAGCTGACCAGAATGGGGCGGAGCCAACTGGTGAAGGTGACAGCTCGTCAACCCAACCGAGCAGCCAATTAGAGACGAGCAGTTTCTGCTCCTCTGAGGAAGACTCGGGAGGAAGGTCAGACACACACAGACACACACACACACACACACACACACACACACACACACACACACAACACACACACACACACACACACACACACACACACACACACACACACACACACACACACACACACACACACACACACACACACACACACACACACACACACACACACACACAGACACAGTCAGACACACACACACACACACACACACACACACACACACACACACACACACACACACACACACACACACACACACACACACACACACAGACACACACACAGAGACACAGACAAACACACACATGCACACACACACACACACAGAAACACACACAGAGACACACACACACACACTTTACACAGCATGCTCCTTTAAAACATGTAGTCCGCTGACATCATCAGCAGGAGCTGCTGTGATTGGTCGGCTCGATGATAACAAACACTCACCTGCCCTCCAGGCTTCTTCTTCTGCTCCAGTAAACCTGTTCACACCGCGGCTCCTCCTCGCGCTCTGATTGGCTGCTGATCCTCAGATAACAGAGCCACAGCTGATCTGAGAGCAGGAGTAATCTGTTCCCTTCAGACTCTCTCCACCTCTATACATTATACATGTAGAATATATACATATATATATATATATATATATATATATATATATATATATATATATCATCTCTGCTTTCATTAGTCAACTCTTTGTCACATTTTTGGATCGTCTGGATTTCGTATTATTTACTTTTTTATTCTATTATTATTATTTTTTTTACACAATTTTTTTTTTATCTTTTAAATTGTCAAAAATATCTGGATGATTTAGTTTCCAAAGGTTAGTTTTTTACTCTAATATTTCCTCTAATGTTTATAATTATATTGGTTTTCAATTTTTTTTTATTTGATTGTTGATTTTAAAAGAAATATGTAAATGTTTATTTTATATTTTCTTTTATTTAGAAATTTTTTAACTTATTCTATAAATTCAGATTTTTATTTTTCCAGATTTTGCTTTATTTTGGCGGGTAAGTTTAATTATTTTTTTAAAATGTTTTCTTAGAAATATTTTACAATATTCTTATTTTTAAATCAAAAAGCCCAGTCACACTGAGTGAGCTTGTTGCCTTGTTAACTTCCGAGCGTCCAATCAGCTGTGAGTGTGGGTTTCCTTCTGTGATGTCACTCCAGGTTCAGCCAATCAACAGGGCAGAGCAGCTCGTCGCCACGACTCGTCAGGCGACAACGCCGTCGCCACCGGAAACCCAAAACACCGCAACGGATGGAGAGGGTACACACACACACACACACACAGACACACACACAGACACACACAGACAGAAAGACACGCACGCGCGCACACACACAGACACACACACACACACACACACACACACACACACACACACACACACACAGAGACACACACACACACAGTTACACACACACACACACACACACACACACAGAGACACAAAGACACACACACACACACGCACACACAGAGACACACACAAACACAGAGACACAAAGACACACACACACACACACACACAGAGACACACACACACACACACACACACACACACACACACAGACACACACACACACACACATACATACACACACACACACATACAGACACACACACACACACACAGCTTTTTTCTATCTTTGTTTGTCGTTTATTTCCTCTCTTTTATCTGTGTCTCTGTCCTCTTCTAACTCTCTGTCTTTCTGCCTGTCTGCCTTTCTGTCTGTCTGTCTGTCTGTCTGTCTGTCTGTCTGTCTGTCTGTCTGTCTGTCTCCCTCCCTCCATGCCTGTCTGTCTCCCTACCTCCCTGCCTGTCTGCCTGTCTACCTGTCTGTCTGTCAGTCTGTGTCTCTCAGCAGTGTCACTGACTCCACCATGTCTCTCAACGTGATCACAGTAACTCTGAACACAGGTGAGTACCACGGGAGCCTCTGATTGGTTCTCTACAGTCTCACTTCACAGGTGAGTACCACGGGAGCCTCTGATTGGTTCTCTACATTCTCACTTCAACTCAGCTTTCTAAATGTTCTTCTGGGCCGAATCAAATGTTGTAAGACAGTTCCCATCATGCTTTGCGTCTGCAGACAGACTGTGTGATGTTGTAAGACAGTTCCCATCATGCTTTGCGTCTGCAGACAGACAGTGTGATGTAAGACAGTTCCCATCATGCTTTGCGTCTGCAGACAGACTGTGTGATGTTGTCATATTGATCTGCAACACTAATCAACATCATCACCTGTCTCTCTCCCTCTCCCTCTCTATCTGTCTCCCTCCCTCCCTGTCTTTCTTCCTGTCTCCCTCCCTCCCTTGCTCTCTCCCTGTCTTTCTCTCTCCCTGTCTCCTTCCCTCCCTGTCTATCTCTCTCCCTGTCTCCCTCCCTATCTGTCTCCCTCCCTGCCTGTCTGTCTCCCTCCCTACCTGTCTACCTGCCTGTCTCCCTCCCTCCCTGTCTCTCTCTCTGCCTGTCTCCCTCCCTCCCTCCCTGTCTCTCTCCCTGCCTGTCTCCCTCCCCTGTCTCCCTGCCTGTCTCCCTCCCTCCCTCCCTCTCTTTCTCCCTACCTGTCTCCCTCCCTCCATCCCTCCCTCCTTTCCTCCCTCCCTCCCTCCCTGTCTCCCTCTCTCCCTACCTGTCTCCCTCCCTCTCTGTCTCCCTGCCTGTCTCCCTCCCTCTCTCCGTCCCTCTCTCCCTCCCTCCCTACCTGTCTTCCTGCCTGTCTCCCTCCCTCCCTCTCTCCCTCCCTGTCTCCCCCCCCCCCTGTCTCCCTCCCTCCCTACCTCCCTCCCTCCCTACCTGTCTCCCTCCCTCTCTCCCTCCCTACCTGTCTCCCTCCCTGCCTGTCTCTCTCCCAGAGAGGTATAACTTCCTGGGTATCAGTATCGTAGGTCAGAGTAATGACCGAGGAGACGGAGGGATTTATATCGGCTCCATCATGAAGGGAGGAGCTGTAGCCGCAGACACTCGCATAGAGCCGGGAGACATGTTACTACAGGTACTACTACTACTACTACTACTACTATTCAATTCACTTCAATTTTATTTACAGTATCAAATCATAACATAGTTTATCTCGAGACACTTTACAGATTAGGTCTAGACCACACTATAATTTACAAAGCCCTATCAATTCCAACAATTACAGTAATTCCCTCAAGAGCAAGCAGTGCGACAGTGGCGAGGAAAAACTCCCTCTTGGGAAGAAACCTGGGACAGACCCAGGCTCTTGGTAGGCGGTGTCTGACGGGCCGGTTGGGGGTGTGATGAACAGTGGCGATAGTAGTCACATTAATAATGAAACAGTGACTGGATGTAGCGGGAAGCAGCAGGGTTCAGCAGGAAGCAGCAGGGTTCAGCAGGAAGCTGCAGGGTTCAGCAGGAAGCTGCAGGGTTCAGCAGGAAGCTGCAGGGTTCAGCAGGAAGCTGCAGGGTTCAGCAGGAAGCTGCAGGGTTCAGCAGGAAGCTGCAGGGTTCAGCAGGAAGCAGCAGGGTTCAGCAGGAAGCTGCAGGGTTCAGCAGGAAGCAGCAGGGTTCAGCAGGAAGCTGCAGGGTTCAGCAGGAAGCTGCAGGGTTCAGCAGGAAGCTGCAGGGTTCAGCAGGAAGCAGCAGGGTTCAGCAGGAAGCTGCAGGGTTCAGCAGGAAGCTGCAGGGTTCAGCAGGAAGCAGCAGGGTTCAGCAGGAAGCAGCAGGAAGCAGCAGGGTTCAGCAGGGAGCAGCAGGAAGCAGCAGGGTTCAGCAGGAAGCAGCAGGAAGCAGCACGGTTCAGCAGGAAGCTGCAGGGTTCAGCAGGAAGCTGCAGGGTTCAGCAGGACACAGCAGGAAGCAGCAGGGTTCAGCAGGAAGCAGCAGGGTTCAGCAGGAAGCAGCAGGGTTCAGCAGGAAGCTGCAGGGTTCAGCAGGAAGCAGCAGGGTTCAGCAGGTAGCAGCAGGGTTCAGCTGGAAGCAGCAGGGTTCAGCAGGAAGCTGCAGGGTTCAGCAGGAAGCTGCAGGGTTCAGCAGGAAGCAGCAGGGTTCAGCAGG
This sequence comes from Perca flavescens, assembly GCF_004354835.1. Classification (NCBI taxonomy): domain Eukaryota; kingdom Metazoa; phylum Chordata; class Actinopteri; order Perciformes; family Percidae; genus Perca; species Perca flavescens. The sequence goes on from NC_041333.1 coordinate 42,340,632, forward strand.
TAGCAGCAGGGTTCAGCTGGAAGCAGCAGGGTTCAGCAGGAAGCTGCAGGGTTCAGCAGGAAGCTGCAGGGTTCAGCAGGAAGCTGCAGGGTTCAGCAGGAAGCAGCAGGGTTCAGCAGGTAGCAGCAGGGTTCATCAGGAAGCTGCAGGGTTCATCAGGAAGCTGCAGGGTTCAGCAGGAAGCAGCAGGGTTCAGCAGGAAGCAGCAGGAAGCAGCAGGGTTCAGCAGGAAGCTGCAGGGTTCAGCAGGACACAGCAGGAAGCAGCAGGGTTCAGCAGGAAGCAGCAGGAAGCAGCAGGGTTCAGCAGGAAGCAGCAGGGTTCAGCAGGAAGCTGCAGGGTTCAGCAGGAAGCAGCAGGGTTCAGCAGGAAGCAGCAGGGTTCAGCAGGAAGCAGCATGACATTGCAGGGCACCGCTGAGCTCAGCAGGGAGTGCAGCAGGACCACGGCGACAGCTGGAACCAGGATCTTGGTGCCAACGTTCTCCAAGGAAATACGCTGGGGGAAAAAACATAAGGACTCCGGGGAGTAAACTCCCCAGAAGCTAGGATTAGTAACAAGCATTTCTGGGACTGGATACACACAAATAGTAATAGTAAAAGTAATAGAAAGGGAGAGGAGAGAGCAGCTCAGTGTGTCAAAGGAAGGAAGGAAGTCCCCCGGCAGTCTAGAACTATAACAGCATAACTATAACAGCGTAACTATAGAGCCGGGAGACATGTTACTACAGGTACTACTACTACTACTACTACTACTACTACTACTACTACTGTACTACTACTACTACACTCGCATAGAGCCGGGAGACATGTTACTACAGGTACTACTACTACTACTACTACTACTACTGTACTACTACTACTACTATACTACTACTACTACTACATCATCATCATGAAGGGAGGAGCTGTAGCTTCAGACACTCGCATAGAGCTGGGAGACATGCTACTACAGGTACTACTACTACTACACTCGCATAGAGCCGGGAGACATGTTACTACAGGTACTACTACTACTACTACTACTACTACTGTACTACTACTACTATACTACTACTACTACTACTACTACTGTACTACTACTACTAATACACTCGCATAGAGCCGGGAGACATGTTACTACAGGTACTACTACTACTACTACTACTACTACTACTGTACTACTACTACTACTACACTCGCATAGAGCCGGGAGACATGCTACTACAGGTACTACTACTACTACTACTGTACTACTACTACTACTATACTACTACTACTACTACTACTACACTCGCATAGAGCCGGGAGACATGCTACTACAGGTACTACTACTACTACTACTACTACTACTACTACTACTACTACTACTACTGAACTACTGCTACTACTACACTCGCATATAGCCGGGAGAAATATTACTACAGGTACTACTACTACTACTACTACTACTACTACACTTGCATAGAGCCGGGAGACATGTTACTACAGGTACTACTACTACTACTACTACTGCTGTACTACTACTACTACTACTACACTCGCATAGAGCCGGGAGACATGTTACTACAGGTACTACTACTACTACTACTAATACTACTGTACTACTACTACTACTACTACTGTACTACTACTACTACTATACTACTACTACTACACTCGCATAGAGCCGGGAGACATGCTACTACAGGTACTACTACTACTACTACTACTACTACTACTACTACTACTACTGCTGTGTACTACTACTACTACACTCGCATAGAGCCGGGAGACATGTTACTACAGGTACTACTACTACTGTACTACTACTACTATACTACTACTACTACTACATCATCATCATGAAGGGAGGAGCTGTAGCCGCAGACACTCGCATAGAGCCGGGAGACATGTTACTACAGGTACTACTACTACTACTACTACTACTACTACTGTACTACTACTACTACACTCGCATAGAGCCGGGAGACATGTTACTACAGGTACTACTACTACTACTACTACTGTACTACTACTACTACTATACTACTACTACTAACTGTACTACTACTACTACACTCTATGCTACTCCTGGAGACATGCTACTACAGGTACTACTGCTACTACTACTACTACTACTACTACTACTACTGTACTACTATTACTACACTCGCATAGAGCCGGGAGACATGCTACTACAGGTACTACTACTACTGTTTGTTGAATAAGTGAATTTGTGGTGTCTTGTAACCCCATGTGGGATGGGCCAAGATGTTTGGCATGACACAGAAATAAAATATAACTAACTACTCTATCTGTAGTACAACTACTCTAACTGTACTTCTACTACTCTAACTGTACTACTACTACTCTAACTGTACTACTACTACTCTAACTGTAGTTCTACTGCTCTAACTGTACTTCTACTACTCTAACTGTACTACTGCTACTCTAACTGTACTACTACTACTCTAACTGTACTACTGCTACTCTAACTGTAGTTCTACTGCTCTAACTGTGCTACTACTACTCTAACTGTACTTCTACTACTCTAACTGTACTTCTACTACTCTAACTGTACTACTACTACTACTACTGTACTACTACTACTCTAACTGTACTACTACTACTACTGTACTACTACTACTCTAACTGTACTACTGCTGCTCTAACTGTACTACTACTACTACTACTACTACTACTACTGTACTACTACTATTCTAACTGTACTACTACTACTCTAACTGTACTTCTACTCTGATAAAAAAAATACATACAAATTCTCCCTCGCTCAATTCTGAGATTTAACAAATGCAAAAAATATGTTAATATTTGTTGATCTAAAAAAGAAAAAGTTTACTCTGATTTAATGTATGACAGTAAAGAAATAAATGTTTTTGTGGTTTTTTTTGAAGTGTATGAAAATATCTGGTTTCAACTGTACATCAGTTGCTCGGTTTACAGGAGTCATGTTCAGTAACTTATTCATATGAGCAATAATCACTAAATCTTTACCGCCAAATAGTTTTTTAAGCAGGTCAATGGCAGTGTCATTCATTTTAGACAAAGCGAGGCCTGCTACTGCACTCGCGATATAGTATAGGCATAGTGCTGTGTGGTACTATTACTACAGGTATAGTGCTGTGTGGTACTATTACTACAGGTATAGTGCTGTGTGGTACTATTACTACAGGTATTGGGACATACTACTTGTATTAACAATGTGTATTAATATGTGTGTTTCAGGTGAACGACATCAACTTTGAGAACATGAGTAACGACGACGCTGTCCGAGTCCTGAGAGAAATCGTCCACAAACCAGGGTGAGACTTCTTTCACTACTTACTCTTAATAGTACTATTACTTCTAATACTTCTGTCACTGCTGCGTCCACTACTAGTCCTACGGGAATGGAGAGTCTGAAGTAGTTCAGACAGATAAGGAAACACAAGTTGAACCCTCATTTGATAAGATTTCCTCCCAGGGGCCCCGACCTGACGGGATCTTTGATTTTTACCTGAAGGAAAAATTATATCTGAGCAAAAAGTTGATATAAAACACATAATTTAAAAATGTTGTTCTGACTTCAGCAGGCGTTCATTTGCATATTCCAGCTTGGAAACTCAGGTTACGATGTGTCCAACAACTCATGAACTCTGTCTGTCTCTCTGTTTCTCCATCTGTCTGTCTGTCTGTCTGTCTGTCTGTCTCTCTCTCTGTCTGTCTGTCTGTCTGTCTATCTGTCTGTCTGTCTGTCTGTCTGTAGTCCGGTGACGTTAACGGTGGCAAAGTGTTGGGATCCAAACCCCAGAGGCTGCTTCACGCTGCCGAGGAGTGAGTCAACACCAACACATATCTTCATTGATAAATCATTCCCTCCCCACGCTAATGCTAAAGCTGACGCTAACGCTAACGCTAACGCTAACGCTAACGCTTAACGTTATACCTTAAACCCAGTCAGACTAACGGGCCTTTTTCTCCCCCTTGTCTTCTCCATCGTCCTGGCAGGCGAGCCGGTTCGTCCGATCGACCCGGCTGCCTGGGTGTCCCACACCGCGGCCATGACAGGCCGGCTCCCCCCCCACTACGGTGAGACTCCCATCAGCCACTGCAGCATCCACCCGTCACCTGTCCGTCCACGGCTCCAACAATAACCTGCCGCTGTGTTTCAGACCTGCAGGAAGAAACCCATCTCACCATCCACAGCGACATGACGGCTGTCGTCAAGGGGATGGCCAATCACGAGTCGGGCCTCGAGGTTCGGGACCGCATGTGGCTGAAGATCACCATCCCCAACGCCTTCATTGGTAAGAAGACCCCTTTAAACCAGGGGTGTCAAACTCAATTTCCCAGAGGGCCACACTGGAAAATGAGAATCACACCAAGGGCCAGACATGTAGAGATTATTGACGTGCTTTTATTTAAGAGAAAAAGTCAAATATTTTGACTGTATTATTGCACGTGTCATATATTGTAATCTTCTCACTTACATTTTCGGCCTCATAAAGCCCCAAAAAATTCCTCAGCCAGCAACAAATACGTTGAAAAAAGCAGCAAAAAGTTGGAAAAAGGCCGAAAAAAAGTGTCAAAATTGTGTGAAAAAGACACGTGCTTCAACCCTTTATCATAAGAAGACCTAAACTCTGACCCTTAATGTTAAGATGGGACCCAAATTCTGAAGTAGGGTTGGGTACCAATAACGCAGTGCCAATAGGGCACCGATGCCAACGTAAACGGTACCGAATAAGAAGGAACATCTCGGTGCCTTATTTCGCTGCCTGACTTTACACTACACCTGACAGCAGGTAACGTTAGCCTAGCTTTAGCTAGCAGCTAAATGCTGACAGCTAACGTTAACGTGTAAAGTTAGACTGCTTTAGCTGTAGCAGCTAAATGCTGACAGCTAACAAACAGTGTAAAGTGGGACTGTATTTCTCTGTAGAGGACTCCAACACAGAGTCTGCTCTACAGCTGCTGTTGTCTGAATTAAAAAACACAGACGGTGCGTTCACTTGAAACTGGTAGCCTCGTGGTGCATTCAAAGTTATTGTAAAATACCCTTTTCCCATCTGGTGGTTGTTTTTGTCGTTCAACAGCAATTTACTGATGAAATAAGTTATTGTTATAAGTTATAGTTGAGTATAGTATAGTAATAGTATTATTAACTAATAATTAATTATTATTAATAATAAATTAATTAATTAATTTAATTAAATTTTGACCATATGGCCGACTGTTGGCCGACTGTTTACTACCCTTCTATTTTTTCTTTTTTTAACTTTATTAAAAAGTGCCGGTTCAGGCACCGTTTAGGCACCGACACCGTTTTAAAAGTATCGCTTTAGCAGCGGTATCAAAAAAAAAACCCAAACGATCCCCAACCCTGCCCAAAGTGACTTGATCTCTGAAGTCTTGGGTCCATCCAGGTTCTGATGTGGTGGACTGGCTCCACCGTAACGTGGAGGGTTTCACCGACCGCCGGGAAGCTCGCAAGTACGCAGGAAACCTGCTGAAGGCCGGCTACATCCGCCACACGGTCAACAAGGTGACCTTCTCTGAACAGTGCTACTATGTGTTCGGAGACCTCTGTGGAGGTGAGTCGCACACCCTCACAACTCTGGTTTCTTATTGGTCTATTTTCTAGGGGGGGTTACAGTCAACACCCTCACGTGGCAGCATACACAAGGGATGCAAGCCTTGAATGTAAAACAAATGGCTTATTCAACTTTGAACTAAAGTAGACCAGTAGCCAAAAGATTATGAACAACAGTATTTCATAAAGTAAGGCAGTGTATTAACTTAAGAATGCTGCTATCCTTTAAACAATAACAAGACTTAACAACAATTAGTCCAGAAAACAACACAAACTAAATATAATCCCAAAAATATAGTCTATTGCAGTCATTCCCAAACTGTGGTCCGCGGACCACTAGTGGTCCGTGAGGGTACTGCAGGTGGTCCGTGGAAAAGCAAAATAAAATATAAAATAATAGTTTTTTAACCTTCATTTTATCAGGAAATTCCCATAAAAATTAAGATATTTGTATATTGATATACAGTTTAAATAAAATTGTCGAGTTAGTGTGTGATTACTAAAATTGCCAAAGGTTTTGAAATTTTGACTATATCCAAGTGTTCTTATTAGTGTATATATTTAATACTCCATTGCTATGGAAATAAGCCTGTTTTTCAAATGAACCTGATTATGCCCTCGGGCGCTTCAGTAAATAAATAAATGAAATATGTGTCAGCCGTTGTGTGCAGTAAACAATCTTCTTTTAACGAGCCTGTTGTACTGAGGCGATGACCAGTTCTAGTTTTAGTGCTAGTAGGCCTATTGAGAGGTGCTGATTAATTCAGGTAGGACTGTGTGTAGACATATTTTATTATGTGTATTATGAGGTGGTCCGCGAAAATTCTTGATTACAAATAGTGGTCCACACACATAAAAAGTTTGAAAACCCCTGGTCTATTGGTCATTTTTGGCCAAATCAGTTTAAACGTTCCGATAAAGTTCAGTTCATTCAAAATGAGAAGAAATAAACAACGAGCTATCGGCAGCCTGGAGAGTTTGGCTTATGGCTGACTTCCTGTCAGGTGGAACATTTTCAAAAAAAATGCTCTGTGGACTTCAAGATGAGACCTATGTTCCCTCAAAATTAACTTCTCTTTTTTTCAGTATCATAGATCTCGTTAGGGGGACACTATGGAGCCCCCTGGCGAGGTCTAACCCCATTACTACAGAACTTTGTAGTTTTCATGCATTCTAACCCCCTCAAAAATGTGACAAAGGACTCGGAAAAATAATAATAACCCTTACAAAAACAATAAAAAACAGTTGGGGACTTTACACTGAATACTACTACTACTACTACTAATAATAATAATAATAATAATAATAATATTATAATATAGATAATATTAAATGTATTATAATAATAATAATAATAATAATAATAATATTATAATATAGATAATATTAAATGTATTATAATAATAATAATAATAATAATAATATTATAATATAGATAATATTAAATGTATTATAATAATAATAATAATAATAATAACTGTGTGACTCCTGGTGTCTGTCAGATCTGGGTGTGATGACTCTGCAGGATCTGGAAGAAGACTCCAGTCCACTGGGTCTGGTCCCAGGCCCCCAGAGGCCCCCCCGCTGTCCCCCCGGACCCCCAGAGGCCCCCCCCGTTCCCCTACCTGTACCCCGTCCCTCACCCCCTCCCCCTCCCCCCGCCACCGGCCTGGGGGGAAACAGGAAGTCAGCACAGCGAAGGTAAAACTACAGAGATCAACTGAATCCTCCTTCCTTCTTCCCTACCTACCTCCTCTCTCCTTTCATCCTTCCTTCCTTCTCTCATCTTCTCTCCTTCCCTACATACTTCCTTTTGTCCTTCCATATATTAACCTAAACATGTACATAAACTCTAGAGAAGGGATCTTCAACAGGGGAGTAACTGCAGGGGGGGCTCCAAATTATTGTTATTAATATTCTAACATATTATTAGCAAATATAAATCCCCACTGATGATAGGCTTACTGGCCAATACTGTAGTTACTAAGGTAACCATCCACAGATACATAACATTCATCCCAAAGGATTGACTGTTCCACATGTGTGTTTAACATTAAAACATGATTTATAAAATCATGCCAACAATTATTAGGCTATTTGAACAGCTTAGTATTCTATGCAAAAAATGTATCTATAAATGCTTTAGGTTGCCCTAAAAGTTATTGGTAGGACCAGATTAATATTCAACTTTTTATACAATTTTATACAATATATGTAATAGGGGGTCCCTGATCCGTCTCTATTTCAGTTAAGGGGTCCTTGGCTTAAACAACGTTGAAGACCCCTGCTCTAGAGCATACCTGCCAATACTTGGTTTTCAAAATCAAGGAGATTTGTGTGTCATGGCAGCGCGACCGGGGGAGGGGGGGGGTACTGTAAGTGTTCAGTGAGTTCAGCTTGCCTCTGTCTGTCCTTTCATGATGAAGGATGAAATCTCCCGTGTGCCCTTATGTGCCTCTTCTGCGTGATGGTGCCGCTGTGTTTTAATGTGCCGGGTGATCAGTCATTTTCCCACCGTGCGCTACATTAAAATCAGTTCAACACACCTGACAATAAACCTGGAGGTTGTCGATATGACTCGGTAACATGCAGGTAAATTGTTGCGCCCAACACTGTTGAAATATACAGCTATATTTCCATTTCTTTGCGGGAACACCACCTTCACCTGCTATTGGCTCGGTTGCCAGGTTGAGGGTTACAGGTTGCCAGGTTGCCAGGTTGAGGGTTATAGGTTGCCAGGTTGAGGTTTATAGGATGCCAGGTTGAGGGTTATAGGTTGCCAGGTTGAGGGTTATAGGTTGCCAGGTTGAGGTTTATAGGTTGCCAGGTTGAGGGTTATAGGTTGTAGGTTGAGGGTTATAGGTTGCCAGGTTGTGGGTTATAGGTTGCCAGGTTGAGTGTTATAGGTTGCCAGGTTGAGTGTTATAGGTTGCCAGGTTGAGGTTTATAGGTTGCCAGGTTGAGGGTTATAGGTTGCCAGGTTTAGTGTTATAGGTTGCCAGGTTGAGGGTTATAGGTTGCCAGGTTGTGGGTTATAGGTTGCCAGGTTGTGGGTTATAGGTTGCCTGGTTGAGAGTTATAGGTTTCCAGATTGAGGGTTACAGGTGGCCAGGTTGAGGGGAGGTTTACAGGTTGCCTGGTTGAGGGTTATAGGTTGCCAGGTTTAGAGTTACAGGTTTCCAGATTGAGGGTTATAGGTTGCCAGGTTGAGGGTTATAGGTTGCCAGGTTGAGGGTTATAGGTTGCCAGGTTGTGGGTTATAGGTTGCCAGGTTGTGGGTTATAAGTTGCCTGGTTGAGAGTTATAGGTTGCCTGGTTGAGGGTTACAGGTTTCCAGATTGAGGGTTACAGGTGGCCAGGTTGAGGGTTATAGGTTGCCAGGTTGAGGGTTATAGGTTGCCTGGTTGAGGGTTACAGGTTTCCAGATTAAGGGTTACAGGTTGCCTGGTTGAGGGTTATAGGTTGCCTGGTTGAGAGTTACAGGTTTCCAGATTGAGGGTTACAGGTGGCCAGGTTGAGGGTTATAGGTTGCCAGGTTGAGGGTTATAGGTTGCCTGGTTGAGAGTTACAGGTTTTCCAGATTGAGGGTTATAGGTTGCCAGGTTGAGGGTTATAGGTTGCCTGGTTGAGAGTTATAGGTTGCCTGGTTGAGAGTTATAGGTTGCCTGGTTGAGAGTTACAGGTTTCCAGATTGAGGGTTACCTGTGGCCAGGTTGAGGGTTATAGGTTGCCAGGTTGAGGGTTATAGGTTGCCAGGTTGTGGGTTATAGGTTGCCAGGTTTTGGGTTATAGGTTGCCTGGTTGAGAGTTATAGGTTGCCTGGTTGAGGGTTACAGGTTTCCAGATTGAGGGTTACAGGTGGCCAGGTTGAGGGTTATAGGTTGCCAGGTTGAGGGTTACAGGTTTCCAGATTAAGGGTTACAGGTTGCCTGGTTGAGGGTTATAGGTTGCCAGGTTGAGGGTTATAGGTTGCCAGGTTGTGGGTTATAGGTTGCCAGGTTGTGGGTTATAGGTTGCCAGGTTGTGGGTTATAGGTTGCCAGGTTGAGGGTTATAGGTTGCCAGGTTGAGGGTTATAGGTTGCCAGGTTGAGGGTTATAGGTTGCCAGGTTGTGGGTTATAGGTTGCCAGGTTTTGGGTTATAGGTTGCCTGGTTGAGAGTTATAGGTTGCCTGGTTGAGAGTTATAGGTTGCCTGGTTGAGAGTTACAGGTTTCCAGATTGAGGGTTACCTGTGGCCAGGTTGAGGGTTATAGGTTGCCAGGTTGAGGGTTATAGGTTGCCAGGTTGTGGGTTATAGGTTGCCAGGTTTTGGGTTATAGGTTGCCTGGTTGAGAGTTATAGGTTGCCTGGTTGAGGGTTACAGGTTTCCAGATTGAGGGTTACAGGTGGCCAGGTTGAGGGTTATAGGTTGCCAGGTTGAGGGTTACAGGTTTCCAGATTAAGGGTTACAGGTTGCCTGGTTGAGGGTTATAGGTTGCCAGGTTGAGGGTTATAGGTTGCCAGGTTGAGGGTTATAGGTTGCCAGGTTGTGGGTTATAGGTTGCCAGGTTGTGGGTTATAGGTTGCCAGGTTGTGGGTTATAGGTTGCCTGGTTGAGAGTTATAGGTTGCCTGGTTGAGGGTTACAGGTTTCCAGATTGAGGGTTATAGGTTGCCAGGTTGAGGGTTATAGGTTGCCAGGTTGAGGGTTATAGGTTGCCAGGTTGAGGGTTATAGGTTGCCAGGTTGTGGGTTATAGGTTGCCTGGTTGAGAGTTATAGGTTTCCAGATTGAGGGTTATAGGTTGCCAGGTTGAGAGTTACAGGTTTCCAGATTGAGGGTTATAGGTTGCCAGGTTGAGGGTTATAGGTTGCCAGGTTGAGGGTTATAGGTTGCCAGGTTGTGGGTTATAGGTTGCCAGGTTGTGGGTTATAGGTTGCCAGGTTGTGGGTTATAGGTTGCCTGGTTGAGGGTTACAGGTTTCCAGATTGAGGGTTACAGGTGGCCAGGTTGAGGGGAGGGTTATAGGTTGCCAGGTTGAGGGTTACAGGTTGCCTGGTTGAGGGTTACAGGTGGCCAGGTTGAGGGTGAGGGTTACAGGTTGCCAGGTTGAGGGTTATAGGTTGCCAGGTTGAAGGTTACAGGTTGCCAGGGTGAGGTAACTAACAGGTTAAACATTGTATATGGTGGATTGTGTGAATAGGGTGCGTTTCATACCAGATCTGGCAACTGGTCAACATTTGACAAACATATTGGTCTGATTATTTATGAAGGAGTTTGGGCCCTGCTACACATTACGGGAGTTTCCGGGAGTTGCAGAGATGAATGGATGAGTCATCACGGATGTTTAAATATGGATGAGTCATCACGGAGGTTTAAATGTGTGAATGTGTAACAGGAAGTGGCAGCAGCGGATCAAACTGCAGCGACGCTCAGAAGGCCGGAGGACGAGGGAGCCAATCACAGCGCACCAAACAGGAACAGGAAGTGGTTGCTTCGCCGGACAAACAGCCTGCGCCTCCTTCCCCTCCCCCCGCCTCCTTCCCTGGTCTCCATGGTACCACAGACTCAAAGGAGGAGCTTCCCGCCGGGCGCCAGTCCTTCCGCCTCGCCGTGGGAAACCCCGGAGACTTCTTTGTGGACGTCATGTGACTCTGTGATGATGTCACAGCCTGTCAGGTGACGGAGGAACACAGACTGTAAGAATAGGGACAAAGTCTGGCTGAAACCTCTCCTGGTAGTTTAGAGATTTGTGTCCAACTCGGCTGTTTTACGTCTCTTTCCCTCAGAAATGGATCCTAGAGGAAACTCTAGAAAGGGTTGAACAGCTGGAACTTCCCCTCTTTAGCGATTAGCTTAGCACAACAACATGTCATCCTCCCCAGCTCCAACCCCTCGTTAAAAACAGCCACATCCGGCTCTAGAAACGTTTCCTCAAGTCCAGTATCGTCACAGTCTGGGGTCCAGACCGTGTCCACCAGTTAGGGTCCAG
>NC_041333.1:42359655-42442155 GCF_004354835.1 Perca flavescens
GTGTATACCAGGCTGTATTAAAGCCAGTGTATACCAGGCTGTATTAAAGCCAGTGTATACCAGGCTGTATTAAAGCCAGTGTATACCAGGCTGTATTAAAGCCAGTGTATACCAGGCTGTATTAAAGCCAGTGTATACCAGGCTGTATTAAAGCCAGTGTATACCAGGCTGTATTAAAAGCCAGTGTATACCAGGCTGTATTAAAGCCAGTGTATACCAGACTGTATTAAAGCCAGTGTATACCAGGCTGTATTAAAGCCAGTGTATACCAGGCTGTATTAAAGCCAGTGTATACCAGACTGTATTAAAGCCAGTGTATACCAGGCTATATTAAAGCCAATGATGAAATGAACATATATACATATTAAGTGTGTGTGTGAGGTGAAAGCTGAGCTCCTCTCCGTGTCCTCAGGTTCACAGCGACTACAGCAGCACAGAGCATCAGCAGCAGGACACTGAGCACTGAGCATCGCACTTTGAAGAAGGTGGAGTAAATCCCAATGGGCTCCATGTACACTAACACAGTTCTCTCTGTAGACACACACTGATAATCATAATCAATAACTGCACACCAGTACTCCCCTGCGTCTCCCACTGAGATATTAGAGATAACCAGGCTCCCATTATCATAGAACCAGCTCACTCTGCTCATGCTCTGATCAGACTCTACACTAAAGTTCGGTGTGACTTGATAAACCAAACATGTCCCGAACCCTTTCTTCTATCTCTGCATCTGAGAGTGACTTCTTCTCCCTCTGAGAACAGCTCTACAGCAGGGGGGCCAAATTTGGGGCACACAAACAGATTATACTGTTGCATTCTTGTAGAGGCTTTACAGTAGTATCGACCTGAGTGATTTAACATTAGAGATGAAAACACCAGCGAGTAGTTTTGGTCTACTGAAAGAACAGTCTGGTTGTGTAGTTCTAGGTCAGATAACCAATTAGTCCATCGTGGGGGCTGTTCATCAGTGGAGTCAGTGATAGGGCACGGCAACACAGCGCTCTCTCCCAGTGAGCCGTAGATTCTCTCAAACCTGTTAACCTCCAGGTCCAAATTTACATCGTAACTGCTAACACACTGCTGTTGGTCCATCACCAGACAGTTGTACCATGTAAAGTCTGTTGCTGTGACGTTGGAAATACGAAGAGCTGATGTGTTTGTCACCACTTGGTATCTTCCTCTAACATTGTCCATCACTGATGTCGTCTTGTCCCCAAAAACTCTGCTCCATGTTCCATAATCATCATATCTAGAGTCCAGTTTGATCCACTGGACATCCAGATTATCAGCTGCTCCCTCACATGGCAGGTCCACTGGTTCTCCAAGTCTCGCTGTGATAAATGTCCAATCTGTTGAAGAACAAACAGTAATAGTGAAGTTGTTGTCATGCGTCACGTTGCCCTCAGTCCAACACTCCTCTCGGTACCGGCCGGAGTCTGAATGGGTCAGGTGGAGGATGGTGTAAGAAGAAGTTTCCACCGAGCTGTCAAGTCGTTGTTTCAGGTGTTGAGGTACTGAGGGCTGTTGGACCAGAGGTCAGAGGTGTTCCACAGGACAAGCTTCTCCTCACCAACACATCTGGAGATCAGGCAGGAGTTGGTGTTCTCGGGGAGGTAGAAGGTGTGAGAGTCTCCTTCCTCTCCGATGATGATCCGTTCTTGAGCATGGATGTAGTTGATGAGAGCAAACAGCAGGAAGGAGAGCTCTGTGACTGCAGCCATTCTGCTCCGAGGTCGACAAACACTGACACCACTCAGCTCATATACTCTCTACACCTCTAACCCTCATCAGCTGCTGCTCTTTATCTGGTATCACACATGACTTCTTTATCTCATCATGAGAGGAAATGTTCCAGCATCAGCTCTCTATCCAGTAATCAATGTCCTCTACATGACTCTAAAACCACAGAGGCTGACTGGTCCTCATACACACATTATTCAGAGATAAGTGTGCTTGTCTGTTTCTGTGTCTGTGTGTGTATCTGTGTGTGTCTGTGTGTGTCCTTGTGTGTGTGTCTGTTTCTGTGTCTGTCTGTGTGTGTGTGTGTGTGTCTGTGTATATGTGTATGCATGTGTGTATATGTGTATACATGTGTGTATATGTGTATGCATGTGTGTATATGTGTATACATGTATGTATATGTGTGTGCATGTGTGTATATGTGTATACATGTGTGTATGTGTATGCATGTGTGTATATGTGTTTACAAGTGTGTACATGTATATACATGTGTGTATGTGTATACATGGGGCTGTGGCTCAGTGGTAGAGATGTTGCTTGCCAGTTGGAAGGTTGGTGGTTCAATCCCTTGTATGGCACCCTTGGCCACAGTGTGTGAATGGTTCCTGTACTATGTAAAATCACTCTTTTCTAGTCGTTATATATGTGTGTATAGAAGTATGTATATGTGTGTGCGTATTCCAGTTTTTTACAACCCTAAATCTTTACATAGTGAGAGGTTTCAAAAGTCATGTTAGGCCTACACCCCCCAATCTCCTAAACCAGGAGTTATTTATCATACTGTCACTCAGTTTTCAATCGCATCAAACACTTTTTTTTAATTAATTATCAAATAACAATTCTCTACCTAAGACACAAAAATCTAACAAGAAGTGATTTGCTTTCCTTCTCCAACACAGCCAATCACAATGCAGCACTTATTCACCAGGTCACCCCTCCCCCACTCCTAGAGATGGGAGATATGGCTGACGTTAGTTCGTGGTTAGTTTCAGTTCCAATGAAATGTTATCACATCAGCTCATTCAAGGCCGTCAGATCACCATGCCAACCGTCATCAGCAGCTTATCTTTTTCTTTTTTTAACAAACATGACTTCTTTATTTCATCACCAGAGGAAACGTTGCAGCATCAGCTCTCTATCCAGTAATCTATGTCCTGTACTAAATCCTACCAGAAATACCAGGAGGAGAAGAGAAACAGGCCCTTTTTGGACAGCTGCTGTCCTCACATTTCTTACACAACACACACCATTCTTACACAGGATGTTCAGCAGGGTGTTATGATATCTGTCACAGTATTGAAGATTAAACGATAGGAGTTAGGGTTTTTGAGCCAGAAGCAGGACTATCTAAGGTGCGCTAGAGTCTCATCTCTGTGAAAACAGTGAGGCCTGAAGTCGGTTAGGAGTCAGTCAGTTGGTCAGTTAGTCCATCATGACATCATGTTAGCTGACAACATCTCTTCTCTTTTCTTTATCTCCTCTCCTCATCCTTTCTTCCTCATCTCTTCTTCTTCTGTGGCAGTATGTGTTGCTAAAGTGATTTGTGCACTGAAGGAGTGGAGGAGGGAGGGGGAGACTGTATGTTTGACAGGTCAAAAATGTCCATTTAATGATGATTATACCTCTGAAGTTCGTTCTTTAATTCAAAAAATGGGAAAAATATTATCACCAGAGAGATAAAATTCTGGTGAACGCATTGATTTAGTTTTTATGTTTGTGGTTTTAAATATATGGGACACAGAGCAGGTAACAAACAGGGCACCGTCTGCGTCCTTCCAGATATTTCTTTTCAATGTTTCTATCGGCAGTTGGTATGAACAGAGCAAAAAGTTTAGGTCCGGTGGATTCCATAGTTAAATGTCTGTGACAGCACTATATTTCCTACATTTTGACCAACCATGATGTATGAAGAGTGAAAACTGTAGTGGAGAGAGCAATTTGTTTGGAAATATTTCAGAGAATCATAATGCAGCTTCACCCTTTGTGCTCCCCTCTAGCTCTCAACATTCTGGCCACATACACACACATTGGAAAATCTGAACCGGTCTGAAAACTGGACGATACATAACCTGTGATTTGGTAGAAACCGTGCTTGATATCAGAATGCCCATTCAGCCCAATAAAGGCCAAAGTCTTGTCTTTGGTTTAAACTTTTAATTTTTTTTACATTAAAGTATGGCGATACAGTATGGCCCCAAAGAGGGGTTGTTTTGCGCTATCACTGCACGAAAAGTGGGATTTCCGTCAGTAAGCGGCACTGTAGATTGTCGTGGAACTTCAGGTTTACGACTGTAAACGGCAATTTACAGGCAACACCGAAAACTGCTGTGAATTGTCGGAAATTGACGTGGGCCTTGCTTGGCAGTTGTCCCCCAGTGACCCCCCCTCCCACTAATTCTAGGGGAGGCTTTCACATGTAAATGAAAATGCTGTGAGCTATACAAATGCAAATCTGGGTAGCAGCAGGGGGAGTTTTACCCCAGGTGTCATTTTTCTAAAAGGTGTTAACTTAATTTTAAGAAAATCTCTTATAATAGATCTTTTTATTGTAGATTCTTACATTTTAGCTTGAATTGATTTATTTAATGAAAGTATGCCAGATTAATTACTGTGTATGTTATTAGCAATGACTAATGTTATGTAAAAAAGATACACAAAATAATTTATTTCAACAATTAGTTTTAATCAGGCTTTGCCACAAAGATAAAATGTGCATTCCATGATTCATTCACAGTCTCCCCGAGCTCAACCACTGTGCATAGTGACATGACTACAGTGACATTTCTTTGGTCTTGCTCATCCAACATTGTCTGGTGGAATGGAGACAGAGGCTCCACTGGACAGTTTTCTAAGAGAAGTCTTTCTGATGACACCAGAAGACTGGGCTTCACATAAAGCATATCAGCTGTGTCATTGCATGACAAGGTCCCAACCATTTGTCTTCTTAAAATACTGGCAAATTCAGCACCATATTCACATGTCCATGGCATATGAAGCTGTTGGCTCTGCTGAAATGGCGTCATAATCCAGACTTCAATTGTCCTATTGTTATTAAGCTTTCCCAGTATTCCATTAAAATAAAAAAATGTAATTCACCTCCACAGCAGTGTGTGCGCTGTCTGCGCCCTGCTGGTTGATCTGCTCCTCTTTGTCTTTCTCTATCACTCTGCCCCTCCATATCACCTCCGGGGCTCCGTAAAGATGCGCCCACAGAAAAGGAAAATACAACATAAGTATATGATTATTAATGAAACGGTGAGCTAGTCTGATCTGGGTCTTGGGTGCAGCTGTCGCTACACCCTGCTACGCTCTGCGATTCCCTGCAATGTCCGGCTACATCCTGCCGCGTCCACTGCCCCCACCCACGCTCTGCTGGGCCACGCTACATCCCGTAACGCCCTGCTGTGCCCGGCTATGACATGAACTACTACGACTACCATTGTAGTCACTGTTCCATTATCTTTATTATGACTATTACGCCACTGTTCATCATAACCCCAACCGGCCCCGTCAGACACCGCCTACCGAGAGTCTGGGTCTACCGCCTGAGTTTCTCCTCGCCACTGTTGCAATAGCCACTGCTAATGCTTGCTCTTGGGAGAATTATTGGAATTGTTGGGGTTTTGTAAATTATAGAGTGTGGTCTAGACCTACTCTATCTGTAAAGTGTCTCGAGATAACTGTTGTTATGATTTGATACTATAAATAAAATTGAATTGAATTGAACATCTACCAACAGATAGTGTTGTGGACGGGACATGAAGTGAGACTCAGTGGTGAGTGCTGATTGGCTGATACTCGTCTAACATCTACCAACCAGATAGTGTTGTGGGCGGGACATGAAGTGAGACTCAGTGGTGAGGTAAATGGGAGCAGAGGGAGAGACTCAGAGCTGTAGCTGAGACAAAGTACAACACCTTTTATTTCATTAACTTTATAATAAAACAGATATAGATCATCTGCAAACTGCCAAATATGGACAGAGCCTTTCAGCTGCTGCTCCACGACGGTGGAAGCTGCTGCCTTCACATATCAGATGTGCTCCCTCCATTTCTGTTTTTATATCTGGGATAAAGAGCCATTATAACTCTCTAATCTCTCAATCTGGTCTCATCATGAATATCATTCTGGGTTTGGGAACTGCTGCTTGTTGTTGGCGTTGGGATCTTCTTTTTGGGTTTTGATATTTACATTTTAATGTTCTTTTATACAGCACTTTGGTCAGATTAATGTTTAAATGTACTATAAAAATGAACTTTACTTACTGAAAGTTACCATAAGAAACATTTTACAGACCAAAAGATATGTTGCTTACAATAATTAATCAGAAATCACAATCAAAAAAGTTATTATTAATGATGTTTATTATACAGACGATAGATTATAGATATAGATCAAGAAATAATAACAAGTTTAAAACACTGACAACACAGCAAGATACAACTATTATAAATGCATTAAAGACAATTCATATTCCTTCATATATAATATACAACATCATATAATCTTTAGATTTAAAATACAACATCTGGAACACACAAACACAAACACACATACACACACACACACACACACACACACACACACACACACACACACACACACACACACACACACACACACACACAAACACAGTCAAGAAAAGATCAACCAACTCAATATTTATACAATACATTTACACATATGCACATATTTATGCAATATCATATATATATAAATATATAAAGTCAGTGTATACCAGGCTGTATTAAAGCCAATGATGAAATGATCATATATACATATTAAGTGTGTGTGTGAGGTGAAAGCTGAGCTCCTCTCCGTGTCCTCAGGTTCACAGCGACTACAGCAGCACAGAGCATCAGCAGCAGGACACTGAGCACTGAGCATCGCACTTTGAAGAAGGTGGAGTAAATCCCAAAGGGCTCCATGTACACTAACACAGTTCTCTCGTTTGACACACACTGAAGATCATCTGGGTCATAAACTACACACCAGTACTCCCCTGCGTCTCCCACTGAGATATTAGAGATAACCAGGATACCTTTAGACCAGCTCACTCTGCTCATGCTCTGATCAGACTCTACACTAAAGATTCTTCCCTCTGTTCGGTGTGACTTGATAAACCAAACATGCCAAAAACCCTTTCTCCAATCTCTGCATCTGAGAGTGACTTCTTCTCCCTCTGAGAAGAGCTCTACAGCAGGGGGGCCAAATTTGGGGCACACAAACAGATTATACTGTTGCATTATTGTAGAGGCTTTACAGTAGTATCGACCTGAGTGATTTAACATTAGAGATGAAAACACCAGCGAGTAGTTTTGGTCTACTGAAGGAACAGTCTGGTTTAGTTGTCCTAGGTCAGTGATGGAGATCTGATTATACCATCGTGGGGGCTGTTCATCAGTGGAGTCAGCAGCAGTGCACGGCAACACAGCGCTCTCTCCCACTGAGCCGTAGATTCTCTCAACCTGTAGTCTCAACCTGTACAACAAACTGATAAAACACTTCTGTTCGATCATCACCAGACAGATGTAGTCTGTAAAGTCTGTTGCTGTGACGTTGGAAACACGAAGAGCTGATGTGTTTGTCACCACTTGGTATCTTCCTCTAACATTGTCCATCACTGATGTTGTCTTGTCCCCAAAAACTCTGATCCATGTTTCTTGCTCATATCTAGAGTCCAGTTTGAGCCACTGGATATCCAGATTATCAGCTGCTCCCCAACATGGCAGGTCCACTGTTTCTCCAAGTCTCGCTTTGATATCGCTATCATCTATTGAAGAACAAACAGTAATAGTGAAGTTGTTGTCATGCGTCACGTTGCCCTCAGTCCAACACTCCTCTCGGTACCGGCCGGAGTCTGAATGGGTCAGGTGGAGGATGGTGTAAGAAGAAGTTTCCACCGAGCTGACAAGTCGTTGTTTCAGGTGTTGAGGTACTGAGGGGCTGTTGGACCAGAGGTCAGAGGTGTTCCACAGGACAAGCTTCTCCTCACCAACACATCTGGAGATCAGGCAGGAGGTGGTGTTCTCGGGAGGTATGAAGGTGTGAGAGTCTCCTTCCTCTCCGATGATGATCCGTTCTTGAGCATGGATGTAGTTGATGAGAGCAAACAGCAGGAAGGAGAGCTCTGTGACTGCAGCCATTCTGCTCCGAGGTCGACAAACACTGACACCACTCAGCTCATATACGCTCTACACCAACACTCATCAGATCACCATGACAACCCTCATCAGCTGCTGCTCTTTTTCATTTTTTATCAAACATGACTTCTCAAACCACAGAGGCTGACATGTCTTCACACCTTATTCAAAGAGGAGAGAGAGGGTGTGTGTGGAGAGATCAGAGATAAGAGGGGGGGTTCTGTGTGTTTATTTGTATGTGTGTGTGTCTGTACTTTGTACTTTTTAATGCACATGACAATATACTTTAACTTGTTATGGTCTGTTTCTGCCTGTTTAGGTATTAGAGTTTCCTAAACAACTCATTAAAGGAGCGCTCTAGATTTCGGGGGACTGGCCCGGAGCCTGAGACTCTTCTGCTTGAGGCTGCTGCATGTCATGGTGAGTGTTGATTGGCTGATACTTGTCTAACATCATTTTATATAAAAGTCAAGGTTTCCTTAGGGGGTAAGCGAGCCTCCACAAAGCGTAGCTCCTAAGGCACCATTTTAATGCTAACAAGCCATCACCCCCCCGTTAGCATCCCATTGACTGCCATTCATTTTGGCTCCACTTTGACAGCGAATAACTTTACATCTGAAGCGTTGAAAGTAGTGCTGTCAGTTAAACGCGTTATTAACGGCGTTAATGCAAACCCATTTTAACAGCGTCAATGTTGTTTATCGCGAGATTAACGTTCTTTATGGCCTAGCAAACTTTGTAGTTTTTTCACATGCTGTTGCAACAACTATTAACGTTAGAAAAACTACAACACCACACCAGATCTAGATAGACCGGAAACACAACAGGCACGCCGCACACACTTGTTTGGGCTTGTGAGCCAGCCAAAGAGTAGTACAAACCTGCAAACTAGTCGCTAACTATGGCATTAATGCGATTAATCGCGATTAAATGTTTTTATTGTTTGACAGCACTACTATTTTGTCTTTAAATGTAAGAGGAATGCATGACGCTGTGAAGAGGAAAGCATAATTTTTATTTTGTAATAGAAGCAAAGCAGACATTGTAATGCTCCAAGAGACTCCAGCAACTGAACTGGATGTCAAATTTTGGAGATCACCGTGGGGGAGTAGTATACTACATCCATGGAAGTAATAATTCAGCAGGGGTTGCTATACCTTTTCACAAATTCAAAGGAGAAGTTTTAGAAACCGTGAAATCCTCTGAAGGAAGATGGGTGAAGACAGTCATAAAGCAGGAAAATGGCAATTTTATTATTTTCAATGTTTATGTTTACAACTGACATTCGTCCAACAAATCTTTATTCGCCCAGATATCAAACAATGCCAAATTATTTCTCGACAAATATATTGACTCCTATATTGTCTTTGGGGGTGACTTCAATGAATGTGTAGATTCCAGTGTCGATAGATTCCTCCCAAAATTGAGTCAGGGTCCTAGTGCCAATAATAATAATAAACCCTGGTTGCAAAGAGATTGAAGAATGTTTGGTAGAAGTCTCTTGGTCAAGGCAGGTCTCTCCTATTTTGTTTGTTTACCCCTCTCTCTCATTATTTATCAATGATAAAACACTTAGAGATTAATCAATTTTTTTCTCAACTTCATCTAGAAAAATAAACCTCACGAACTTATAAAGGAGGTTCTTTCTGACTGTAAAGCACAGGGTGGTTTAGACTTTTTGGACTTCACAGACACTGTAAAATCATTTAGAATTGGCTGGATCAGGAGATGTCGTATATATTGCAATTCCATGTGTTTTTTATTCCTAATCATATATTTAACCGAGTTGCTGGTCTTTCCTTCCTTTGATAATGTGACTATGCTCCCACCTAATTACCTGTCAAGTTATAGTTAACAGTGTCTTCTTGTTTGGAAACTCTGTTTCATTCACAACTTCTCGCCTCATAAAACACTTATTTGGAACAATGAAGATATTATAGTTAAAAACAAATCCCTGTTTTTCTCTATATGGTTTGAAAGTTGCATCCATAATATTGTTTCTTTATTTGATAGTTCTGGGGCTATTTTAACATATGAAAATTTTTCATCACGTCATGGCATCCCAGTCCCATTTAGGGAAATTTAACAGACTGATTAAATACTGTGGTAAAGTTGGTTTTATATTGGACATTGGATATTCGACACATTTGAAAAATCTATTATGCAGCTTGCCCTTTTGACCCATTCATGTCAATCCACTTTTGGTGAACTCAGCTAACTCCCCTACACATTGCACAAAGCTTCTTTTTGCAAAAAAAAAAACATCCTTTGATTTTAATCAAAGGGTGTGTTTTTTGAAGAAGAAAAAAAATGTGTGCAATGTGTAGGGGAGTTATCTGAGTTCACCAAAAGTGGACTGACATGAATGGGTCAAAAGGTCAAGCTGCATAATAGATTTTTTGAATGTGTTGAATATCCAACGTAAAATATATAAAACCAACTTCACCACGGTTGATTAAAGCTATCCCCTTAGGGGTTAATCCATCTCATGAAAAGTCACCTGTCTTTTGGTTTGGACAATGTATCACAGCATAAATACATTTTGAATGGGATTGGTGTGATAGACAACAAAAGGGATAATAAACATATTTGTCAGATCTTTCAATTCAGAAAAAGAATAACTCCTAAAGCAGGGGGGTCAAACTCATTTTCCCAGAGGGCCACACTGGAAAATGAGAATCACACCGAGGGCCAGACATGCAGAGATTATTGACGTGCTTTTGTTACTGCATGTCACTTTTTTTTACATTTTGGTAGCTTTTTTCCTCATTTTTGTTTGTTGGTGTTCCGACTTATTTGTGTCTTTCTCAGACATTTCTCAACTTTTTGTAAATTTGTTGCTTTTCCCAACATTTTTGTTGACATGAAGCCCTACAAAAGTCATCAAAAGAGTTCCTTAGCCATCATAGAATTTAATAAATCAAGCAAAACAATCTGTTTCTCAGCCTGAATATGAAAACTCTCTCTCTGCTTCTGGGGGAATATCTGAGTCTCAGAGTCGGCAAATCTGCCATATGTCTGCTATGAATGTCTGGTAATTGCAGTTTAAAAAACACGTTTCTGTGTTTTTGGTTTGGCGCACAACTAGGTGGGCCAAAATGTATTTTAAACACAAATTGATATCTGAGATCTAAATCTGCAAGTGTCCGGATTTGGCCCGCGGGCCTTGAGTTTGACACGTGTCCTAGAGGGAAATTCTACTGGGGCTCTATAATTCCTGATATTAACTGGAAAAGAGCTTGGTTATTACTTAGTAAATACTGCATTACAAATAAAGTGAAGGAGGTTCAATTCAAAATTCTTCATAAAATATACCCCATGAATGTTACTGTAGCCAAATATAATAATAATAATAAGGAGTGCCTATTCCTTCTGTGGTGATGTGGATGAAACACTATCACACCTATTTTTTACACACCACTTAAATAGTCACCTTTTTGATCCACCTTACTCTCTTAGCGTAAAAGATTTTCTTTGTTATAATGATAATCATGATAATAACACTTTGGAATCTGTAGTTAATCATTTTGTTTTGCAAGCTAAGTTTTTTATTCATGAACATAAATGGCGAAAGGGACAGCCTTCCTTCCAGGTATTTAACTTAGAAATAGATTTGCTCCTTAAATCACTTCATATAATTAAAAATAACCAATAAAATGTCTGTGTCTCCTCTACACAGTCTGGAAATCCTGAACAGGTTTCCTCTTTGTTTTGTTTTGTATGGGATTTGTTTTTTTATTGTTGTATGTATCTTGTTTTTGTATGGACAACTGTATTCATACAATGACAGTGTATGATGTTTTGTGTATTTCTACCTATTAATTAAAAAAAATAAAAACAAAACACAAATCTAACTGGCATGCATTGGGTGGCGATCGCCAGTGATCTATTCTGCGGAGATCTGGCTCATCTCGAATGAGCATAATGCCAGCGTAGTTAAGGAGGCGGACTGGGGGTGTGTCTGTGATGCAAGACATGTAGGATCAAAACATATGTACATCCATACATACATACATATGTATATATACATATACATATATATATATATATATATATATATATATATATATATATATATATATATATATACACATGTAGGACCAAACATACATATACATGTAGGACCAAAACATGTATATATGTATATATATATATATATATATATATATATATATATATATATATACATCCGGCTGTGACTGACTGCCTTTGTGCCACTCTTGTGGCCATTTTGTGTATTGTGTTGTGTTTTGTCCTTGTTGCTGTGTTCCATGTGTTCTGTGGTTACCTGTCTGTCATCTGTCTTTGTCTCCGCCCATCCCCTCTGCACTTCCTGTCTTGTTAAATTCCCTCCAGTTCTGTTCTCACCTGTTCCCAATTGTGTCGTTAGTTTCCCTCCGTTTCTACTCTCACCTGTTGCTCGTTACTGTCTTTCTGTTCATTGGTCTGAGTATTTCTACACCTGTGTGTTCCTTTGTCTCGTGTCGGTTCGTCTCTCTCTGTTTGTCCTGTGAGAGTCCTGTTCGGTTGTAGTTGAGAGTTTCTAAGTTGTTGAGTCAATATAAAGTGTGTTTGTTCTGCACTTCTGCTGGAAGAGTCTTGCATTTGGTAGTGGTGGGCAGATCGAGGCTTCGTGAAACAATGAAACTGTTGAAGCAAATGTGCCATATTGTGTCGAGGCTTCGAAACAATCCGACACCCGTCTCAACGAGGACACCTAGTGGTCACTTGCAGGTGTTGATCTGAAACAACCTTGACAACGAGCCATTAAAAAAAAAAAAAAAAAAAAAAAAATATATATATATATATATTATTGTATTTTTCTAATATGTGAAGCTTGTAAGGCTTGTAGGCTCCTCACTGTGCATAATGTTATTTTGGTCATGAAAAATGAACATTAATAAAAGAAATCAAGCCACAATGTCTCACTTTTTTATAGATTTTTATTCCAAAATATGAATTTCTCTGCTGTGGAAGGACTTAGCCTACTTCTTTTTTTACAGATAATTTCTCCAGCCTTTGAAAAAATCCTCTCACAAGGGACACTTGTTGCTGGCATGCAAAGATATCTTTTTAGCAAGGACATACAAATGAGGAAAGATTACTGCTCTCTCTTTCCAGTAAGTTAGGGGATCATGAGTTCTGGGCAAAAAACGCATAGTTGAGGTATTTCTTCACTTCCACTGTGGCATCAGCTGTAGCATTGTGTATCATCTGGGTTTCAGGGATACGATCATCCCATAAACTGTCCTGTGTTTCTACTGGTGTTGATGTTGATTATGAAGGGCCTGATGTTGACATTTGTGGCTCTGAATGAAAATGAAAACGGAGCTTCCATATTTATCTATCTATCTATCTATCTATCTATCTATCTATCTATCTATCTATCTATGTGTCACTGTATGTATACTCTGTCTCTAGCCTGTCAGTCAATGTGTAAATTTAAATGTAAACCCAAATATAACTAAACAAATCGCACTATAGCCTAAATGTCACTATATCACCAAAAATCTGCTATCTCAAAATCAAACTCCTCTCACAAAAACCCAAGAGGTCAACCTGTATTGACTTCACTTTTATACACATGTGCGATTGTGTGATCTGTTCCCTGTCAATCAAACTCTGATTCAGCCATCCCTAGCATTTGGGTCCACCTGCTGAAACCCTTACGGTTACTGTTACTGTTACTGTGCCTAGTAATGGGAACGCTGGTGAGATTGATGCCGCTCCGTCTGGCTTGTTTCTATTCAGTAATTTTACTTTTTCTCGCAAAAATGCACCGACTATTTTGTTTGATTTTTCATGCTGTGTTCATTGGCAAGGTTCAGTGGTTATATGTAGCTGAGCATTTTGTCATCTCTCCGTCGTGTTTTGTTTTGTACGGGGTTGGAGTCTGGCGTGGTGCCTGGTGAGCGCGGGATGCAAGTTAAGACTACTTACCAACAGCAACTTCATGTAAAGGTTACATATGCTGGAGGAAGGATGAAGGAATATAAGTGAACTTTACCGGCTATGGGGGAGCTGTGCACCTTCTGCAGAGCTTCTGTGCCAACACCAACAAATTCTACATGGCTCGCTAGGATGGCAAAATACTCCCGTCTCTGGACTGGTGATCACGGTCATTTGAAGCCTGATCAACGAGTTGACCATACTGTGCTTGCCTGTCTGCCCAGATCGGATATGCAGTCAGTCAACATAATATAAGATCCATCACCGGCGGGGCTTCTCTCGTCGGCAACTTCGTTGTGGGCCGTGGACTGGACTTTCTGTGTCTCGTGGAGGCGTGTCAGCAGAGCAATGATTTCTTCCACCTGAACCAAGCAGGCCCGCATACATGGATTTGTTAACATCTGTAAACCCCGCTCATCCAGGAGGGGAGGTGGTCCCACACTGCTCTATCGTGAGAACTGGAAATTTACAGCCCTGCCCGCTAACTGAGATCCTCCTCAACAGGCCTACTGCAGGTCCCTAGTGGGAACCTCAGCACCTTTTATGAGATGACTATCATTTGAATGTCATTTTTTTGTAAAGTGACCTTGGGTGTCATAAAAGGTGCTTTAAATAAAATGTATTATTATTATTATTATTATTATTATACGTGTATACATGTATACATGTGTGTATATGTGTGTGTCTCTTATAATTTATTTTTATCACGCATGATTTTTGCTTAATTCTTTCCTTGCTTGCTTTTATTTCGCTGTACATTAAGTAGATGAGGATGGATCCACTTATCCAACATTAGATCAGCTGTCAGGGCTGTGTGACGTCACTCAGGCCTGCTGTGTGATTCATATGCAGTTTTCTCTCCGCTAACACACAGTGGAGGAAGGGACGCGTCCCATTCCGCTCACCTGCTGCCTCACTGAGAAAGTCTGTAAATCCTTATTGTTAAAAAAGGAAATCCCCATCACCAAACCCACCAGACTCCATGTAAATAATCAGGAATTTTAGCATCGTAAAACACACTTCACTCAAAAGCCGTCTTGGTTCATCTTTCCACTGTTCCAACAATCACCACTCTGGTTTGGTTGAAATAATCCCTTAATTCACCCATTTACATGTGGAGATATGCTGGCTCTATACACGCTAAAAGTCCTGATTATTTACATGGAGTCTGGTGGAGATATGCTGGCTCTATACACGCTAAAAGTCCTGATTATTTACATGGAGTCTGGTGGAGATATGCTGGCTCTATACACGCTAAAAGTCCTGATTATTTACATGGAGTCTGGTGGAGATATGCTGGCTCTATTCACGCTAAAAGTTCTGATTATTTACATGGAGTCTGGTGGAGATATGCTGGCTCTATACACGCTAAAAGTCCTGATTATTTACATGGAGTCTGGTGGAGTTTGGTGATGGTGATTTCGGGGCTGTTTCATGTTAAACTAAAAGGATCTTACTCTTTAACTAAAAGCTCTATCTCTGTAGGGATCCATCCCATAATGTTGTCAGACACTTAGACACAGACACATGCAGAAATAGGGTCCAGGTCACCCTTTAAAATCCCATATATATTATATTATATATTAGTGCAGCAGGAGGAATCAGGGTGAAGGAGGGC
The DNA here is from genome assembly GCF_004354835.1 of Perca flavescens. Taxonomy (NCBI): domain Eukaryota; kingdom Metazoa; phylum Chordata; class Actinopteri; order Perciformes; family Percidae; genus Perca; species Perca flavescens. The sequence continues at coordinate 42,375,109 of NC_041333.1, forward strand.
TGTTGATCTGAATGGGACGCGGCAGGGCCGGGCTGCCGTCAGCTGACACTCCGCTCCATCCACCGACATCTTGGCTCAGTCCGGAGGAACCGGAGGACACCGGAGGAACCGGAGGACACCGGAGAGCCCGCTTTTTCACGGTCAAACGTCCGGATGGAGTGACTGCGGGGCGCTCAGCCGGAGATACACAGCCGGTAAGAAGCTAAGCACACCAGTATTTGTGTTTGTTTGTGTCTGCATGCCTGCCTTCCTGTCTCTCTCTCTCTGTCTCTCAGTCTGTCTTTCTGTCTCTCAGCCTGTCTCTCTGTCTGTCTGTCTGCCTGTCTCTCTGTCTGTCTGTCTGTCTGTCTGTCTATCTATCTATATGTCTCTCTCTCGGTCTCTCAGTCTGTCTTTCTGTCTCTCAGTCTGCCTGCCTGTGTGTCTGCACTGCAGCAGCGGAGTCGTCACCGTCTGGTCTTGCAAATAATATTATTCGTCCCTGCGAACGCTGATATTTTAACGATGTAAAGCTGATCAATACCGGAGCTTCCTGTGCAGCTTGTGATTTGTTATCTGTTATTAATCAATAAGGACCACCTTTCAATTCAGCGCATACTAACAGCAGCTGTGTTAAATGTATTGTTATGTTTCATCGATAAATAAGGTTGTTTTTATAGCATTAACGTTACAGCGTAATGTATGTCACTGGGCGGTAACTTCAGCCTCAGTGAAACGTTAAACGTTTAAATCTTAGCGGAATAAGATGTCATGTTTTTTAACTTGTGTCCCGAAAGTACCAGAAGACCCAATATTTACCAACCGGTCAGTGTCCTGTAAGGTTTTAAAAAGTTAAAACCATGCTTATGTTTTGAAAACAATGTACGTTTGGCTTTATCTAGCATGCAGCTAGATCTAATCAACTAACTACACTTAATCAGCATTTGTCTGGCTCACACCTTCTCAAGTTTCTAAAGAATTATTCAATTCAATTCAATTTTATTTATAGTATTAAATCATAACAAGAGTTATCTCGAGACACTTTACAGATTAGGTCTAGACCACACTCTATAATTTATAAAGTTCCAACAATTCTAATAATTCCCCCAAGAGCAAGCAGTGTGACAGTGGCGAGGAAAAACTCCATATTAGGAAGAAACCTTGGACAGACCCAGGCTCTTGGTAGGTCTGACGGTGCCGGTTGGGGGTGTGATGAACAGTGGCAATAATAGTCACTCTAAAGATAAGGAACAGTGACTTCAAATGGTAGTCGTAGTAGTTCATGTCATATCAGGGTGCTGCAGGGCGTTACAGGATGTAGTGTAGCCCAGCAGAGCATGGATGGACGTAGCAGGAAGCAGCAGGGTTCAGCAGGAAGCTGCAGGGTTCAGCAGGAAGCAGCAGGGTTCAGCAGGAAGCTGCAGGGTTCAGCAGGAAGCTGCAGGGTTCAGCAGGAAGCAGCAGGGTTCAGCAGGAAGCTGCAGGGTTCAGCAGGAAGCTGTAGGGTTCAGCAGGAAGCTGCAGGGTTAAGCAGGAAGCAGCAGGGTTCAGCAGGAAGCAGCATGACATTGCAGGGCACCGCTGAGCTCAGCAGGGAGTGCAGCAGGACCACGGCGACAGCTGGAACCAGGATCTTGGTGCCAACGTTCTCCAAGGAAATATGCTGGGGGAAACTTGGAGGACTCCCCTGGGAGGACTCCGGGGAGTAAACTCCTCAGAGCTAGGTTAGTAACAAGCATTTCTGGGACTGGAGCAGCTCAGTGTGTCAATTATCAGGTCATGTCTGTCATTTAGCATAAACGTAGAAGCTCCTTGTCCCCACACAAGGAGACCTATCGTTCAAACAGCTTTGAGAGCCATCCCCTGCTGGGCCAGACTTGATTAGAACAAAAGAAATAAATGCATATCTCTGTAAAGTTGAATAGAATCAGCACTACCATGATAAACGACCTTTGTCTGTGACTTGGAGTAAACCTGAATTCAGAGGTGTGGACTGATACTGGGAGAGTTTTTCATTCAAGGAAACACCCACAATTCTAAAGGAATATAATGCTGAAACGGAGGTTTTTTCGGGGCTGCAAACTATGACCCGACAGGGGAAACATGCTTGCAGGCCGCTGTTTACAGTGTATTGTTTTGTCATGTCACGGGTAAGAGTAGCATTTATATATATTTATATAAAAAAACAATGTAGCTGACGTGTTTCTGTGAGTTAGCTAAATGTTAGTAACGTTATGGCCGTTCATTTCGTCTAATTTGCCCCTTTAACATTACAGCAGCTAGTTAGCAAGTTAGCTTAGATGCCAGCCCTCTATATATTAAATTCAACATGCAAAAAGAGTAATGCTAACATACATACAGCTAACGTTTCTCTCTGACGCTACAGCTTGTGATCGGCATTCAGAACTCCATTAATAAATCAGACATTTTAATGTGTTTTGACTTAACTACACACATAACCGTGAGGACACTGAATATTGGGTAAAGGTCGGTTCTTCTGGTACTTTCGGCTGACAAGTTATCAAACATTACATCTCATATTGCTCATAAACTCTCTTAATATATGTGTGTGTAGTGACGGGATGAAGGCGACATTATCACGTTAAATGTGAATGTTTTTACATTGACTCTGGTGTGGCATCACAGAACCAGATGAAAAGGAGTTTAGTGTTGGAGCTCTTATATATATATATATATATATATATATATATATATATATATATATATATATATATATATATATAACCCTCCTCTTAACAATGTGTGTTATGACGGGATGTAGGCAACATTAGAGGGGTGTGCTCCGTTAACATTCACTGATGGGTATCTTTATGAAAAGATATAGATTTTAAGCGGAGGGATTTACATATCGGCTATTTGTCAGCTTCTTCATCCGTGTGTTGCCAATACGCACATCAGTTAGAATTATGTTTTGATATTTTTTTATTTTCTCTCCCAGCTTACCACTGCTGGAGAGAGAGAGAGAGAGAGAGAGAGAGAGGGGGGGGAGAGAGAGAGAGCTGAATCTGGGGGAGGAGGGGGGGCATATCATAGTGGGGGGGCCTGGGTGTCCTCCCCCAGGGAAGTTTTAAGCATCAACGACTTCATTTCCTGCATTCCGATTTTATGCACCAATTTACGTTAAAAAATAATACCTTTATTCAGCCTATGGATGTTAAGAAAAAAGCAAGGATGACAATTCAAAATGTATCAAAAATATAATGGAAAGTATGTTGTTACTTGTCATTGGGCATTTTTAAGTGGGTATATAGAAATCCTGGAGCTTACTATCACGTAGACTACACCACTAGAAGTGATATTGATAGGATAAGTGTTGTGATTTACGTAAAAAAAGCGTCTGCTTTTTTGCCAGCTTTCCTTCCTGCATTTTGCCTGTAAAACCGTGTTTTTGTTCTTCATATTTATGTAGAATTATAGTTTGCTCTTCTTGTTTAAAATATGCGGCTCTGGTAGATGTTTGCGATTGGTCGTGGTATGCAAACACCGCCTCTTTTATGTGAATGCACGCGCCGCTGGATTGGGAAACACTGGGTTGATTGAACTAGTTGTTAACCATCGTCGTGACACAGGTAATGCTGGATCGCGGTTGTTAGGCTTAGTTAAGCCGGGAAACTGAAAGAAATCCAGGACATGTTGATCTTGATTCGTAGTACGGGCCTCGGATAACGGCGAGTTGTCAAGATACCACTAATCACAACGGAAAGAGCATTTGCTGGCGGTGAGTATAACTGTCATTTAAATCACCATTTCACCATGACGTGCACGTCAGCATTTGTCAACAAGACCCGGGGCCTGTTGCACAAAAGTAGAATAAAGAAATCCAGGATAACTGAAACAGCGCAGCTTGACTTAGTGTGATCCACTCATCGAGGCTTTATCGGTTGCATGTTTGCCGAGCCAGGATAAGTAGGTGAAGCTATGTCAGCCAGGAGTAGATAGCTGGGATAAGTACACGATCACGGATTTCTTAAATAGACCACGGTATCGATCACACATTTACTGATGCAGAGATGGAGAAGACGTGTGCAGCATAGGTTTCACCCGCTGAGCAGCAGCTTCTAATGGAAATTTACGAGGAGGTGAAACATATAATATGCAAAAAGGGAAATACGGCTGTTGTTATCAGAGAGAAAAAGCCCGACAGACAATAGCGGACCGACTGAATATGTATGGATTTAAAAAGATTTACTTACTAGTCACTCCACATTTTTACAAAGTTGTACATTCTGTAATTGCTTTAATATGCTTGTTTTATGTGTTGGTTTTATTGTTGTATCTGTTTTTATGTGCTAAATGTGCTGGTTTTACTGTAAAGTGTCTTTGAGTAGCCTGTAAAGCAAAAATAAATAAAATCATTATTTAGCCTACTTCATAAAAGTGAGCAGAGGGAATTAATGTTCCTCGGGAAATTTACCCTAAGGACTATAGGCTTAATATCAAACCCTTATTCATAATGCGAGAATATGTTTTACAACCATATGCACAAATCTCTATAAGCTATGTCAAATTCTAAATATCTTTCTACAATTAATGTTCATACGGAACAAACATGACTGGACAAAAACTAGAAAAAGAAGTAGCCTAAGTGACTTCAGTACACACATTTATTTATTAAGAAGCTTTGTGGCATTCCAACACATTCCCACTCTCATCTCGTAAAATACAGACAGTTGGTCGGGTGCCATTGTCATCGTTATTGACGCTAAAAGTCTAATTTAGAGTCCGCTGCACGGTGTGGGAGGATCGCCCTGACCCCCCACCTCTCCACGTTGCATGGGGAAAATTTGACGGGGAGAGCAGTGGAGGAAATGCATTGTCCAACTTATCTCCAGTGCAACCATTTCTTACCATGTAAAGAACTGCAATAGTAGGATTTAAGTCAAACTCGTGACAGCAATAGTGACAAGTAATGCATGTTAATACAAATAAAGCAGAACACATTCCGAAGACAACGGAATAACTGTTAAACACGTTTATTTTGGATCAGAGCGGCAGCTGATTTAACACATCAGACTCAGGATTAAGTTTAGCCTGGCTGTTGTTCATCCAGGATAACTTGAATATCCTGGCTTAATCCCTTATCCTGGTTTTGTGCAACAGGCCCCCGGTGAGTGGACTTACCGGAGCATTGTCATACGGCAGGCAGAGAAAAGGTAAAAGGAGATGTCTGTTTGTGCCATTCTGTTCTTCACATCAATGAGGCTTCTTCTCTTGTTTCAATGAAGTGAATATGACGAAGTGACTGGAACTATCCGTCACCTCTCGCACGTGGATTCTCAACATCCCAGCTGTTGCCTGGTGTTGAGACCTCGCTGTTGTCTGTTTGTTTTAATCACTACACGCGGTTCACAACACACGGTTAGTCAGCGTAGTTGACACTACACACAGTGAAATTACATGTCCTGTTTTTATTTCACGCATACTATATCTGCTTTGAGAGAGCGAAGCTATGGGCTGAGCTCTGTTATCTCAGAGCTGTTTGTTTGGAGAAGAGTTGTCAGGCGAAGTGGAAGTGAGCGTGTCACTGAGGATAATGGGGGCAATGCCAGTAAAACTGTTATAGGACTTTTTTTTTTAAATAGGTTAATGAGCTTAAAATTGCACATTGCAGCATTTATTGAGAATGTTGTTATTTGTAAATAATATCTATATATAATCAATATTTAGTGTATTAGTGGGTGTAGTATATAACAGAGTAACACCTGTTGCCTGAGTGCAGTCTGTTGTCAATACCTTAAACCATTTCACATGATGGTAAAACACAATTTGCAGATCTCACTCAGATTTTCATCAAAAATCTAAACACATTCTGCACTCTAATGCACATGTGGCAACAATCAAATACAAACAGAGAACACATGTCATTAATTGAACACAACCACTCAAAATTGATTTCACTTGTTTCAAATGATGTGACACAACCAATATACTCATGAGTTTATGAACCCATGCTAAAGTTGAATGAAAAGAGGAATAAAAAAAAAAAAACATCTTTGGAAATTGATCTTAATGCCTTAATTAAAATAAATGAGGACAAATCCAACCTTTAAGGACACCAATTTTCTTTGTGAATGAATAATGTTTCGTAAACAAATAAATGTTCTTCCTTAAAATACAGGGGGCATAAGTCAGTACAGCCCTATGTTAAATTACCATAGAGGCAGGCAGATGTTTTATTTTTAAAGGCCAGTTATTTGGAATTAAATTAGCCCCACATCATCACATCCCCTTCACCATACCTAGAGATTGGCATGGTTTTCCTAATAGCTGGTCTGAGTTGCATTGAAAGATTATCTTATGGAAAGTACACCATGCCAGTCTCTAGGTATGTTGAAGGGTATGTTCAGAGAGCAAAACAGGTTGTTGAGGGTGGGACAATATTGCTTGTGATGATGACGAAGTGCTCTGGCCTGACCCAGCCCAAAGACGAGAAGAAGCACATTGATCACATGTCATGTCAGGGTTGCAGCAGGTGGACCCAAATGCAAGACTCGTCCAGCGAATGTGCAGAACAAACTCTTTATTTTGACTCACACAACTAACAATCTCAAAACTACAAATAACCAGGACTCACACAGGACAGACAGGGAAAGACGAACCGACAAGAGACAAAGGAAACAGAGAGACTAAATACACAGGGTAACGAGGACTAACAAGGAACAGGAGACACAACAGGTGAAACAAATCAGACAATCACAAGGGCGGAAAACCAAAAGACAGGAAGTAAAACCAGACAAGACAGAAAACCAGACTTTCAAAATAAAACGGGGAACAGAGCAAAACAGACAAACAAGACTACCACAATAAGACAGAACGTGGAACAAAGTATAAAGCACGAAACACAACAAAACACACAAAAAGGCCACAAGAGTGGCACAAAGGCAATAAGTTTCAGCCGGATCCTGACAGTAGAACAGTACATTGTAGGCTGTATACTGTACAATTAAATAATTGTATGGCCCTGAAGATTGTGCTTTCCATTTGTTACTATAACAGTACTGACTGCTAAATTTTGACTGGTTGCAGGTTCATATCAACAAATAAGAATTACAGTAACACAGAGACAAAGGACCAGTTTGTGAGATGCAGAGTCCAGTACTGTAAAAATAGGGGTACCAGGAGGAGTAGTAATTTCTAATCAATTTTGAGCCACTATGATAGAACATGTTTTCGTTCATCTAAAGACAATGATGGAAAAATATGAGATTTGTTTTGAGATTAAAAATGTTCTTCTCCCTGAGAACTATATATGTTTTGAACAATGTGTTTTCTATTTTTTGGTGTATTGTTTACGGACTGCTTGATAGTGCATATATCATTTTGATCACTTTGTTTATGATTTGAGAGCAGTATTGGATTTTGAACACAGGTCAAATTGTTTTGAGGCGAAAGTTTCATTTTGCAAGAGGTTTTGTAAATAGTGCTTGAAGATGAGGTTTTGTGTTTAATGTTTTCAGAAAATGGAGCAAGTTTTCAGAAATTGTGTTTTAGCAATTGAGGAAAACTGGAAACCATCCAGCCTGAGGGATTGGGAGGAGATTGGCTCTGGGGGTTTTGGACAAATCTACAAAGCCAGGCATCATCAGTGGGGCGAGGACGTGGCCATTAAACTGCTTCGTCATGACAACGGGTAAGTGCTTACAAAGGGTTTCCTGTGTATAACTACATACAGTTGTGTGAATTACTCATAATGCAAACAAACACACATAGGAACGAGAAGTCTTTGCTGCATGAGATCAAGATGATGTGTCAAGCCACCAGCCCGCATATTATGGCCGTCCGAGGGATCTTCAAGGGTCGGATGCCCTCCTCTGGCAGGTCAAGACATCTTGGTCTGGTCATGGATCTCATGAAGAGAGGATCATTGGCCTCCCTACAGGTAACCAGGGGTGGAACAACTACTCATATCTTTTACTTAGAGTAGCAATACTCTGTAAAAAATACTCATGCTACAAGTTAAAGTCTTGCATTAACAATTAAAAAAAACATAGAATAAATAAATAATATATAATACATTTGTTATCTGAGTTATATTGTTCTATGTTCAAATAGTCATTATTAAAGAAAAGAAGAACATTAATATAACAGCATATTCGGCTATATGTGTAGCTCACTATCTCCACTATTTGTGGATCTGAAACCATCTTACAGGAAGCATTGAACGGAACTCCACCCTGGCCGCTGGTCTTCAGTCTGGCTCACCAAGTGGCTCTGGGTATAAATTTCCTCCACAGTCTGGGTGTGCTCCACCAGGACCTGAAGCCCCAAAACATACTGCTGGACGACTTTCTCAATGCCAAGGTGAGTCCGAGGCTTTGAGGGCAGGCCAGGCCTCATGTTTACTTTATGCTATTACAATAGTTTGCACACTCTCTGGAGACTAAATGGAGCCTGAAAAACACATATTGTAAACCCAAAAGATACAGACATGGCTTTCCCTTACATGTTGCAACTTGATAATATACGGTAGTAAATAGTTTTACTGTTTTTCAAGAGCCAAACTCCAGGCCTTAACATTGTACAGTATGACATGTTATCAAGATATATGATTTGTTATCAAGATTCATGATTTTGGTTCCAGAACATCCCGTTCTAATTCCTTACTTGGAAGATAGGGATGCTTTTTCAGTGGTTCTCATAGTCAGATAGCGACGCCAAAATCACCCTTGAGCAGGTATATGATAATAGTATGAAGAGCTACAATGGTAATTAGTAGTATTAAATAACAAAATTTCAGGTTGGGAGGGTGGATGGGTAAAAAAAACACAGGACTTTCACCTAGAAGACCGGGGTTCATGTCCTGTTCTTGTCCCGTGGGTCACTTAAACGTACATTTTTATGTACATTTAAGGCCAAATTGGTCCGGACGCAGAGTGTCAAAAAGTGATGCCAAGAGTCCTGAAGCTAAAGCAGATTATTTGCGTTAGTAACAAATGAACCGACCAGGTGTCCCTAATTGATGCGCTGGGAGTGAGAATCTTGTGTGCCCGACCTGGCTCCATGGGCGCAGATCCAGTGAGGGCGGAAGGTCACAGACCGATGATGTCATCAGGACCACATTATCTGCAAAGAGCAGCAATGAGATCTCCAGCTTACCGAACTGCAACCCCTCCCCACTCAATATCAGAACTGGAGTGATGTGATCCACTTTCTTGGTTTTAGTGAGGACTCGAGCAGCAGCATTCTGAATCAGCTGCAGCTGTCTGATTGATTTTTTTAGGGAGACCTGTAAAGACACCGTTACAGTAGTCAAGTCTACTAAAGATAAAACCATGTACAAGTTTTTCCAAGTCCTGCTGAGACATAAATCCTCTAATCCTTGATATATTCTTAAAATGGTAATAGGCTGACTTTGTAATTGTCTTAATGTGGCTGTTGACATTGCCGCTTGAAGCTGAGTGCTGACCTTTAATCGTTTGTTCTTTGCTCCAAAAACAACCACCTCAGTTTTTTCTTAAGAAAATTTGGACCTGGAGAGTAATTTTTTGCCACCTGCGTTCAGCTTTTTCTCTTTTTTTCTGATCGTACAAGTGTGGCATTTATCCATGGAGATCTTTTCTTATCAGAGACAGTTTTTACCTTAATGGGAGCAATGGCATCAATAACATTTGTAATTTTACAATTGAAATTGTCTATAAGCTCAGTGACTGAGACCCCGGAAAGGGCGGGTGTGGAGGAGAAAAGCTGAATGAATGTTTCGCTGCTGTTCTCAGTGATAGACCGTTTTTTGATTACCTTTGTTTGAATAGTTTTTTGTACAGGGATATTACCATTAAAGAAAACATAGGAAGGGTCACCACAACATTGGAAATGTTTAAACCTTTGGAGATAATCAAGTCCAGAGTGTGCCCCTTGTTGTGTGTGGGCTCTGTCACATACTGAGTCAGTCCATAGTTCTCAAAAACACAACACAATTCTTTGGTCCCTCTGTCCTGAGGGATGTCAACATGAATGTTAAAATCGCCAGCAATAACCACACAGTCAAAATCAATACAGATAACAGACAGCAGTTCTGCAAAGTCTTCGAAGAAGGCTGCACAATATTTAGGTGGTCCGAGGGGAGGCCCTCAACTGAAGAGCTACATATTCAAAACTAGCAAAATTTCCATAAGATAATTTTGTACATTGAAATGACTCATTAAACAAAATGGCGACTCCACCTCCTTTCTTATGAACACTATTCTCACTCATAAAGTTGAAGTTAGGAGTAGCTGACTCAATGAGTACAGTAGCACTGTTATTATTGTCCAACCAGGTTTCAGTTCCATCCATCCATCCATCTTCGTCTGCTTATCCGGTGTCGTGTTGTGGGGGGAGCAGCTCCAGCAGGGGACCCCAAACTTCCCTTTCCCGAGCCACATTAACCAGCTCCAACTGGGGGGATCCCGAGACGCTCCCAGGCCAGGTTGGAGATATAATCCCTCCACCTAGTCCTGGGTCTTCCCCGAGGCCTCCTCCCAGCTGGACGTGCCTGGAACACCTCCCTAGGGAGGCACTCAGGGGGCATCCTCACCAGATGCCCGAACCACCTCAACTGGCTCCTTTCGACGCGAAGGAGCAGCGGCTCTACTCCAAGCTCCTCACGGATGACTGAGCTTCTCAAGGTACTTGAACTCCTTCACTTGGGGTAAGGACTCATTCCCTACCTGGAGTAGGCACTCCATCAGTTTCCTGCTGATAAACCATGGCCTCAGATTTAGAGGTGCTGATCCTCATCCCAGCCGCTTCACACTCGGCTGCAAACCGATCCAGTGAGTGCTGAAGGTCACAGGCTTATGATGCCATCAGGACCACATCATCTGCAAAGAGCAGCGATGAGATCCCCAGCCCACCGAACTGCAACCCCTCCCCACCCGACTACGCTTTGATATCCTGTCCATATCCTGGTGGAGGCCAACCCTCACCTGAAACAAGTCCGACTTACTGCCAAGAACCCAGACACAGCTCTCACTTTGGTCGTACAGAGATTGGATGGCCCTGAGAAGAGACCCCCTCACCCCATACTCCCGCAGCACCTCCCACAGTATCTCCCGGGGAACCCGGTCATACGCCTTTTCCAAATCCACGAAACACACGTAAAGTAACCCCGCAAAGTAACAAAGTAACAAAGTAACCCCGGATTGGCATACTCCCAGGCTCCGTCCAGGATCCTTGCGAGAGTGAAGATCTGGTCCATTGTTCCACGACCAGGATGGAATCCACATTGTTCCTCTTCAATCTGAGGTTTGACTATCGGCCAATCCCTCCTTTCCAGCACCTTGTAGTAGACTTTACCAGGGAGGCTGAGAAGTGTGATACCCCTGTAATTGGCACACACCCCCTGGTCCCTCTTTATGAAAAGGGGAACCACCACCCCAGTCTGCCACTCCTTTGGCACTGTCCCAGACAGAAGGCCGAATACTCCGAACTACTGTTTGGTGCATATGCACAAACAACAGTCAGAGTTTCCGCCCCCACAACCCACAGGCGTAGGGAGGCGACCCTCTCGTCCACCGGGGTAAACCCCAACGTAGCGGCGCTCAGCCGGGGGCTTGTGAGTATACCCACACCCGCCCGGCGCCTCACACCCTGGGCATCTCCGGAGAAGAAAAGAGTCCAACCCCTATCCAGGAGTATGCTTCCAGAACCGATACTGTGCATAGAGGTAAGCCCCACCAGATCTAACCGGTAGCGCTCCACCTCCCGCACCAGTTCCGGCTCCTTCCCCCATAGAGAGGTGACATTCCACTTCTTCAGAGCCAGCATCTGCTGCCCGGGTCTGGTCCGTCGAGGCCCCTGACCTTCACTGCCACCATGTGGCAGCGCACCCGACCCCAGCGGTTCCTCCCACAGGTGGTGGGCCCATGGGATGGAAAGATGGGAGCCACGTAGCTTTTTCGGACTGTGCCCGGCCGGCTCTGTGGCAAACTCAGCCACCAGATGCTCGCTGACGCCATCTGGGCCTGGCTCCAGACGGGTGCCCCGGGCTTCCTCCGGGCAGGGTCACTCCATCTCTACCTCAGTCACTCATAGGGTTTTTGAACCATTCTTTGTCTGGCCCCTCACCTGAGACCACTTTGCCTTGGGAGACCCTACCAGGAGCACACAGCTCCAGACAACACAGCCCTCAGGTTCATAGAGACAAACAAACCTCTCCACCACGATAAGGTGATGGTTCCCGGAGAGGAAGTTTCAGTTAAAAACATAAAATCGAGGTTGTGCTTAATAATAAGATCATTGATTAAAAATGATTTACTCGCCAGGGACCTAGTGTTTAGTAGTGTAAATCTCAGTGTTTTAAAGTTATTAGCTGTCTCATTTTTGGTCCTGACTGTGGCTGACAAGAAATGGATACTAAATTCACTGTTTTTGCAGTTAAGTAGTAGTTGTTACGTAGTGGCTTCACCGATTTGTTCTGTCTGTTACTGATTCTAACTGGAATGATAGAGCTGGTCTGTGGATGGACCTCATCTGTGGAAGTGCGCATGAGCACATGTCCACAGTTTGTAAACAGTCAATCAAATGTCTGTGTTTGCAGGGCATGCCGCAAGTTCCCACAGAGCATTTGGTTGCCTCATGTATTTGGATGAATACCATCCCTGCCAAGTAGCAAGCCACGTTCCCAAAATAGATTAAAATTGTCAATGAAACCTATATTGTGAATGCTGCAAGTACACTGGAGCCAGGTGTTAAGTTGGAGTAGTCTGCTAAAAAGGCATGATCCACGACCTAGAGATGGCAGTGGGCCCAAAATAAAAACCAATTTCCCAGTGCTCTTTAAAATGTCAATGAGAAGGTTGAATTCCCGCTTTGTGCTTTCACTCTCCTCACAGGACATGTCATTATGTCCACAATGGACCACAATGCGTTTTATGGAGATCGGGAGTGATGGTATCAGAGCCTTAACTTTGGCGAGGCTCCTGGAAAGCAATGTGTTACGGCATTAAAAAACCGCATACCTCTGGTGATGGAGTCACCAATGATTACTGTGATTGGGGGGAAGAGCAGATGCGGAACGGGGAGTTTGGACAGCCAGCGTCCGAAGGACAAAAGTTCAAAACAGCACGAGATGGATATTGACAAGACAGTAGCCCCTTCCTGCGACGACAGCCAGTGATCCGGCTTTGCAGTGGTCCTTCCCGGCAACGACAGCCGGTGATCTGGCCATGCAGCAGTACTCTCCCACGACGACATCCATTGAGCCGGTCGTGCAGCAGTCCTCCCCCGTGATGATGGCTGGAGAGCCGGCTGCGCACCGGGGCGAGCTCCGGGACCACCGGAGTCATGGGGAACCATGGCAGCTGCTGCCAGGAAGGTTGGGCCGTGACAGGTCGCCATAGGCACTTCACCAACCCCGGTCACCGAGCGCGAGCCGGGGCAGCCAGCCAGGTCGGCATCCAGCTCCGACAAAACACCAAAGTGGTTGGAAAGGCTGAGGGCAGGAGGCGAAGCAGCCCCATCCTCGGCTCTCCTCCGGCCATGGACCACGTCAGTCCAGGAAGGCCTGATGGTTGGCGTTGAGCAGGAGGACGGACGTGGGCAGGTGGACCGATCCCAGGGCACCGTATCCTGGAGGGCGGCCGATAGAGTTGAAATCTGCAGTGACTGATAATGGGCCACATCCAAACAGGCGGTCAGCAGGGTGTCTTTAGTCTTTAACTCCTTGGACATCTGACGAACATCTTCCTTAAGGTCAGCTATTTCCTTAGTGGTATTGCTGAACAGCGATGTTACTTTGCGGGGCAGTGGGGACTCGTCAGGAGGTGTGGATGTAGCCATGGATGTAGCACTAGCTTAGCAATGTTTAGCTCTGCTTAGCTAATGTAGTATTCAAACATTCCTTCCACATTATTTACAGATAAAATCCACAATAAAACCCAGCTGGCGAACATCACAGAAATATAGCGCAGCTTCACGCTAACCACACATGAAAGCGTTTTACTAAAAGGCCAAAACTTTAAGCTAAAGTTCAAAATGTTGGAGAGGATAACTGTTAGCAGCCTCCCCTAGTTACAAGTCTTGTTGGGGTGTCTTATCGGAGTAAAAAAAAACTGTATAGAGCAATATCCTAACTGTACTGTTTAGATATTTGTTTATAGATAACAGACAGGCTGTTTGACATCTTGAACAGTCGCAATCCCAGAGCGAGAGGGTTCAAAGCCCCCCTTTGTTCTAGGAATTGGACAAGCACCAGCTTGTCAAAAGCCAGGGGGTACTTGCTCAATTCGAAGATGGAAGATGGCAAAAAACCTAAAGACTCCTTCATGTTCATGACTGGTTTCATGTTAGTCTTCTGCACACCCCTTCAAATAAATTGTTACCAAATAAAGAACCTCTTCTAACTCCTTCCTCTCTTTGCTAAATCTCTCTGCAGCTTACAGATTTTGGCCTTGCCCGGACTTCCTGCAGCATCACACTGCCCAAGGACGGTGAACCACTAGGAGGGACGCTTAAATACATGCCACCTGAGGCGTTAAAAAACCTAGAATCGTCTGAACCTACCAGAGCCTTTGATATCTACAGGTGGAAGAGCATCCAACCAGCACTTGAATAAAGCGTTTTATTTATCATATAATAAATAATAACTGTAGACGGGATCACTCCAGCTGCCATGCTATCACATGTTCAGTGTTGACAGGAAGTCAAAATATCAGTCGCTTAGTCCTTTTTACAGGAGAGGGAATTGTTTTCAAGTAGGAGGGATACTAATATGACTTCATGCACAGATTTCATTTAATATCCTCATTCTCACATGAACATTAATTTAAAGATGACAACAAACACTAGCCAGCAATCAACCAGGGTGTGATTGTTATGATGTGAATAATAATCCTGACATGAAACTCTCTCCGTCTGTCTTTTAGTTTTGGGATACTGCTTTGGTCCATTGTCACAGGGAAACAACCATATGGAAGTAAGTGACTGTTGTGTCTTTAGCAGTCCCTCCAGGATTTTGTGGCATTTTTTGAGATTGTTACGGCCCAAAATGCCTGATTTTGAGGGAGCTTTTGTAAAAAATGGTGAAAAAAAGCTTGAAAACATTTTTTTGGTATAATTCTTTAAAGATAAAAAGGAAACTTATTTTGGGGAGAATAAAATTACTCTGGGCTGAGTTTTCCTAGTAACCAAAAAGGCTCAGGATGCTGCAAATATTGGTAGCCTATAATATGAAAATTGCTGGTGGATTGAAGAAGAAAATAATAATTCATTGAATTAATCAAATTTGAACATATGTGTTGGTGACTTGTTGATCTTTACATTGTTAGTTTATTTCCTAACCTGACCTGGGACACATTCATACGGTTTGATCAAGTCAAGTTTATGTCATCCATAAAAACGGAAATTACAGTGCTCATACCTGCCTTAATGCCGATAAAAAGATAGAGCATAAATACAATACATAAATACAGTACAGAAATTATTAAAATGTATGTTTAAAGTGCTTGTTGTGCTGTCTGATAGTCTGAGGTATAAAAGAGAGAGCATAACGCTTAGTTTGAGTCACAGGAGGCCTTAGCCTACCACTACGTTCTATAACCCTGCCAGTCAGATTACTACAGGAGGCCTTAGTCTAATACTACGTTCTATAACCCTACCAGTCAGATTACTACAGGAGAACTTAGTCTATCACTATGTTCTATAACCCTACCAGTCAGATTACTACAGGAGAACTTAGTGTATCACTACTTTCTATAACCCTACCAGTCAGATTACTACAGGAGACCTTAGTCTACCACTACGTTCTATAACCCTACCAGTCAAATTACCACAGGAGGTCTTAGCCTACCACTACTTTCTATAACCCTACCTGTCAAATTACCACAGGAGGTCTTAGCCTACCACTACTTTCTATAACCATACCAGTCAAATTACCACAGGAGGTCTTTCTATAACCCTCTTACTTTACTATAACCCTACCAGTCACCTTTAGCCTACCACTACCCTACCAGTCAGATTACTACAGGAGACCTTAGTACCACTACTTTCTATAACCATACCAGTCAGATTACTACAGGAGACCTTAGTCTACCACTACCAACCCTACCATTCAGATTACTTTTAGTCTATAACCCTACCAGTCAGATTACTACAGGAGACCTTAGTCTACCACTACATTCTATAACCCTACCAGTCAGATTACTACAGGAGACCTTAGTCTATCACTACTTTCTATAACCCTACCATTCAGATTACTACAGGAGACCTTAGTCTACCACTACGTTCTATAACCCTACCAGTCAGATTACTACAGGAGGTCTTACTACGTCTACCACCAGTCAGATTACTACAGGAGGCCTTAGTCTACCACTCTATAACCCTACCAGTCAGATTACTACAGGAGACCTTAGTCTACTCACTATTTCTATAACCCTACCATTCAGATTACTACAGGAGACCTTAGTCTACCACTATAACCCTACCAGTCAGATTACTACAGGAGACCTCTATAACCCTACCAGTCAGATTACTACAGGAGGCCTTAGTCTACCACACTACGTTCTATAACCCTACCAGTCAGATTACTACAGGAGACCTTAGTCTAACCCTTCTATAACCCTACCAGTCAGATTACTACAGGAGGCCTTAGTCTACCATTACGTTCTATAACCCTACCAGTCAGATTACTACAGGAGGTCTTAGTCTACCACAGATTACTACAGTTCTATAACCCTACCAGTCAGATTACTACAGGAGGTCCCTACCAGCCTACCACCCTACCAGTCAGATTACTATAGGCCCCTACCAGTCAGATTACTACAGGAGACCTTAGTCTATCACTACTTTCTATAACCCTACCAGTCAGATTACTACAGGAGACCTTAGTCTACCACTTCTATAACCCTACCATTCAGATTACTACAGGAGACCTTAGTCTACCACTACTTTCTATAACCCTACCAGTCAGATTATAACCCTACCCTAGTCAGATTACTACAGGAAGTCTATCACTACTTCTATAACCCTACCATTCAGATTACTACAGGAGACCTTAACCCTACCCCTACCAGTCAGATTACTACAGGAGGTTCTATAACCCTACCAGTCAGATTACTACAGGAGACCTTAGTCTATCACTCTATAACCCTACCAGTCAGATTACTACAGGAGACCTTAGTCTATAACCCTACCAGTCAGATTACTACAGGAGGCCTTACGTTCTATAACCCTACCAGTCAAATTACTACAGGAGGCCTTAGTCTACCACTACGTTCTATAACCCTTACCAGGAGGTCAGATTACCAGTCAGGAGACCTTAGTCTACCACTATGTTCCATAACCCTACCAGTCAGATTACTACAGGAGACCTTAGTCTACCACTACGTTCTATAACCCTACCAGTCAGATTACTACAGGAGAGTCTACCACTACGCCTTAACCCTACCAGTCAGATTACTACAGGAGACCTTGGTCTATAACCCCCTACCAGTCAGATTACTACAGGAGGCCTTAGCCTACCACTACGTTCTATAACCCTACCAGTCAGATTACTACAGGAGACCTTAGTCTATATGTTCCCCCTACCAGTCAGATTACTACAGGAGACCTTAGTCTACCACTATGTTCCA
Source organism: Perca flavescens (assembly GCF_004354835.1). Classification (NCBI taxonomy): domain Eukaryota; kingdom Metazoa; phylum Chordata; class Actinopteri; order Perciformes; family Percidae; genus Perca; species Perca flavescens. Next base: position 42,392,655 of record NC_041333.1, read on the forward strand.
TAACCCTACCAGTCAGATTAGTAAAGGAGGCCTTATAACCCTACCACAGATTACTACAGGAGGCTTAGCCACCACTCGTTCTATACCCCTACCAGTCAGATTACTACAGGAGGGAGGCTTAGCCAAACCCTACCAGTCACGGAGGTCTTCCAACCACTAACTCTACCAGTCAGATTATCATGAAGAGGGTGACCCGGATCCCTCGTTATTTTCTGTGTCAGTTTTTCTAGGCATTCATCATGTACTTTATCTACTGTATTCAACTCTCCCACTGGTGATGGCGCAGTGGATATGACACATGCCTTTGGTGTCTTGTGTGGGAGACCCGGGTTTGATTCCCACTGTGATACATCAATCAATGTCTCCCTGAGCAAGACCCTAACCCCTAGTTGCTCCAGAGGCGTGCAGCCTCTATATAGCAATTGTGAGTTGCTTTGGATAAAAGCCTCAGCTTTGCACCAGCAACTTAAACACATTTCTATGTGGCAGATAAACAACCACATGTGAAAATTTGCGATGGATATAATATGGGCAAGATAATAAACTCTCAAGGCAATATACCTTTTATGATTTGACTTTGATTGTCCAAAGACTGCAAGAAGTATGGTCAAAACAGCAACAACCAGCACTTTTTGACATCCATCACAAAGTCTAAAAATAGCGATAAAAAAGTATAAAGTCTAAAAATAGACAGGGGTAGTGTGGTCTGCCACAGTGTGTCTTTTTTAATGGAGAGAACAAAGGAACACATGGAGGAAGCCTGAGAGGTTCTGTTAACCAGAAAGTTAAGGTTGTGGACTGAAAAGCTGGACCCTGAGTTTTGTACTTTGGACTTTTGAGTTTTGAATTTATCTGGAGGACTGTAGTGAAGGATCAACCTTGCTGAGATGGAGCTTAAAAAGTTTGGTTTAATGTTTTCTGACCTTTTTTGTGAGTTACTTGAACAGTGGATCATAGAAAATAGAAGCTCCAGTCTTCTGTGATCACGGTTTGTGCGTGTGCTGATTTTACCCCCACACAACCTCAGAGCTCCACACTTTGAGTCACACACATCTCGTCTTCATATCAGAAACAAGGAAATTAATTTGGTGACCGCTCTCTCCTGCTTTGTCAGTGGCTTTCAGCGTCACATACTGACCCAGCGTCTGGCACGTGGGACTGCTGGGATTGGTTCAAGTTGCGGGAAATCCTGGAGGGAGTAATATGTGAAATAAATAGTTACAGTGCTTTACTTTTCGTTTATGTACAAACAGTTCTTTAGGACAGCATGTCATCTGCTACTGCTACGCATTGCTAGGCCTGAAACACAATGTTTTTACATAATCACAGTTTCTTTGTTTAACCCCAATTAATTGCTGACATAAGCTGAGGTCTTGAGTTATATGCCTGTTGATGGTAATTGTCATGTTTATGTAATTTAACAACACAATACAATGTTTTTTTTTTATGATTATAAACAGGCTTTATAGACTCTGTACTCGTGTTATTATCTGGGTCACATGGCATTGATGTAACAAAAGATGTATCATGGGATTCATTTGTTTCGAAAAGTGATAAATAAATATATTTGACTAAAAGAGACAGTTATTTAGTTAATCGTAATTATTTCTGAGACAATTAATTGTACAGTCAATTTTGGAATTGTTATAGCAAGTGGCAGAGTTGTCCCATTTAGCAGGATTTAATCTGAACCTTTACATAAGCATCAGTCCAGACCGTCTATTCAGGTATTACTTTTTAATTCTTCCTCCAATGTAGATGCACCGCCCGACTTAGTGATGCTTCGCATCCCACTGGGAGACCGCCCACTGCTGGATGATATCAAGGGTGATGCTGAGGGGTTGACAGAGTTGACAGGACTGATGAAGAGATGTTGGGATCATAAACCTCAACGAAGGCCAGGAGCCCTTGGTGAGGAAACTACTTCATTTACCTCTGAAACTCTGAATTAACACAGAAAAATAGCTTGTGGTGCCTGGCTCTAATGTTAAAATGTTTACTCTATGTTGTGTACAACAGAGATTACAACTGAGACAGAACAACTGTTCAAGTTGCACAAACATGAACTCAATAAAGCTGTCTATAAAGTGCTGAAGAAACTGGTGAGGAACAAATCTCTTCATAAACACTGAAATCACACTGAGACACTATAACATTTTGACACAATGCAGCAAATCATTGTTTTTATCACTGTGTAACTGGCTCTTTCTCTTTCTCTTTCCAGGACCAAAAGGAAGAAGACGACATGGCAGCAGGAAAGAAGGTTCGGAGGGATCAAATCGCTAAGGCTCCAGGTCTGTATTTAAAAACATTGAGCAAATGACTATGTTAATGTTTTTTTGACACCGTACTTTGGTTTTACTTTCATTCCAGTGGTGTACTCGCCAGAACATCGGTCAAGTTTTACCGTCCGGCCCTGTCTGTCTTTATTATTTACTTTGCGTGCATACTCTGGCCAATCACAACCAAGTTAGTTAAAGTTGTGTTTACCCCATAGGCTCCACCATAGCTAAATAGTTTTTGAGCGGAATGACTCATTTCACAAAATTAATTTATACAATTCGGTCCGATAACATTTTGGAAAAGTCCAGAAGAGTGGTGATCCTTCTGGTCCTTTCTACTGCCTTTGACACAGAGAACCACCAGATCCTCATTTCCACCTTCAGGATCTGGGTGTCTAAGGCTCTGCACTCTCTCTGCCCACATCTTATCTCAAAGAATTAGGGCCCTATTTTAACGATCTGAAACACAAATATGAAACGCAAAACGCAAGCAGCTTTGTGGGCGGATCTCGGGCGCTGTTGCTATGATACCGGCGGGATAAATGACTCTTGCGCCCGACGCAAATCTAAAATGGGTTGGTCTGAAGTAGCTAGGTGTGGTTTGGGCGTAACGTGCAATAAACCAATCAGTATTATGACGGTGGATTTGCCTGGCGCACTCCAGCGGGAGCTGTCCGAGATGTGGTAAAGTAATAAATGCCCGTCTTGGCCGGGTGGCGATGTTGCTGCTCCTCTCGGGCGCATCTCCTCAAGTCTGGAGAGGATTGCTGCAGCCATGGAGGGTGGGTCTCCAAACGCACCACCTGCTCCTGTTGTGCCCATTCCTCCGCCCCCCCCCCCACTCCATCTCCGTCCACCCGCTCCATCAGGAGCACATCGCGCTTTACTACAGGACCAGATCCCGCCGTAGTTCAACACCACGTCTCCTTAAGTCCTCTAATATTTCCTCATTTAGGTCATCAACACATCCATGATTCATGGAAATGTTGTGTAAATCACAACAAACCACAAAGAATGCTGGGACTTTTTGAGGACTGTACTGTAAAGTTCTTCCTGACCTATCCAAACACCTGAAGCGCATTTTCAGTAATATTTTCCATGTAATTATGTATGGTTTGCAAAAATGGGAACTGCTGCGTCCGTTTAGATGAGAGAAGTGTATGTGCGTTGTGCACACGCTACATTATGGCCAAGCATGCGCCCCTAAAATAGCATCTGAATAACGCGCTACTAGCGCCACTGACCTTAGACTAGCGCCACTGACTTTAGACTAGCACCACTGACTTTAGACTAGCGCCACTGACTTTAGACTAGGACCACTGACTTTATACTAGCACCACTGACTTTAGACTAGGACCACTGACTTTAGACTAGCGCCACTAACTTTAGACAAGGACCACTGACTTTAGACTAGCACCACTGACTATAGACTAGGACCACTGACTTTAGACTAGCACCAATGACTTTAGACTAGGACCACTGACTTTAGACTAGCACTACTGACTTTAGACTAGGACCACTGACTTTAGACTAGCGCCACTGACTTTAGACTAGGACCACTGACTTTAGACTAGCACCACTGACTATAGACTAGCACCACTGACTTTAGACTAGCACCACTGACTATAGACTAGGACCACTGACTTTAGACTAGCACCACTGACATTAGACTAGCACCACTGGCTATAGACTAGGACCACTGACTTTAGACTAGCACCACTGACTTTAGACTAGCACCACTGACTTTAGACCAGGTCTTTCCTGGTCAGTGGCGGAATTGTAGCAGCTGGTATCTCTGCCTGTCTGACTGACATCTCTCTATTATTATTATTATTATTATTATATTCTAATTGGACACACCATTGTAACAACACCAACACTGGCTTGGCCCCGTCATCCTCCATCCTCTCGTCCAAAATCATCACATCTGGTTGCAACAAACCAAGACAGCAACAGCCAAACGGTCAAACTCAAGTCTTGTCAGTCCACTAATTAGGTCCTGTTTGCATGTGTGTGGACTCGGCCAGTGTGTGTGTAATTTTTTAAATAAAAATAAAAAAAAATAAAAATGTAATGTAATGTATCCTCCTTGGATTAATAAAATATGACTTCTTCATCTTCTAGTGGAGGAGATCCAACAGGCCCTGAGAGGATTGGATCTGCCTCCTCTGGACCCTCTCAGGTATGAACACACAACAAGAGCTCTAACTCTGCAGGTGTCTCTAATTTCTTCTCCTTCAGCTGAATAACTTCTTATTTCTGTTCAGTGGAGAGAGTAGACCTGAGTTAGGAAACATATAAAGAAGGTTCCCATGGAAACATCAAAAATTCATTCATTCATCATTCCCATTTTAGTCCTGTTAGCAGCATGGCTCTAGGGATAGTTATGTTGGTCCACCGCTTTGTCCCAGTCTGAAATATCTCAACAACTCCTAAATATGTTGAGATAATATCTTAATTATTAACATTTCTTCCCCAGAGAATTTTTCCATAGTGATCCTCTGAGTGTTCCTCTGGCGTCACCAGCAGGTTTAAACTTTTAGCTTTGAGTGAAAACATCTTATCATCTATTGGATGGATTCAAATTAAATGTGGTTCATACATTAATGTTCCCCATGTGATGAATTGTAGTAATTCTGACTTTTTGTCTAGCACCATCGTCAGGTCAACTTAAAAGTATTTTCCCCATAAAAGACATTTTCTTGAGATGATTAGGTATTATCTTCCTAGATAAACCACAGTCACGTTAATAATTAGAGTAGATGTAGATGGTTCAAAAACCCCAATGAATAAACGAGGTAGAGATGGAGTGACCCTGCCCGGAGGAAGCCGTCTGGAGCCAGGCCCAGACGGCGGGCTCGTCGGCGAGCGCTTTGTGGCCGGGTTTGCCACGGAGCCCGGCCGGGCACAGCCCGAACAAGCTACGTGGCTCCCATCTCTACAGCCCATGGGCCCACCACCTGTGGGAGGAACCGCTGGGGTCGGGTGCGCTGCCACATGGGTGGAAGTGAAGGTCAGGGGCCTCGACGGACCAGACCCGGGCAGCAGACGCTGGTTCTGGGGACGTGGAACGTCACCTCTCTGTGGGGGAAGGAGCCGGAACTGGTGCGGGAGGTGGAGCGCTACCGGTTAGATCTGGTGGGGCTTACCTCTACGCACAGTCTCGGTTCTGGAAACGTACTCCTGGATAGGGGTTGGACTCTTTTCTTCTCCGGAGTTGCCCAGGGTGTGAGGCGCCGGGCGGGTGTGGGGATACTAACAAGCCCCTGGCTGAGCGCCGCTACGTTGGAGTTTACCCCGGTGGACGAGAGGGTCGCCTCCCTACGCCTGCGGGTTGTGGGGGGGAAAACTCTGATTGTTGTTTGTGCATATGCACCAAACAGGAGTTCGGAGTATTCTGCCTTCTTGGAGACCTTGAGTGGAGTCCTGCATGGGGCGCCAGTGGGGGACTCCATTGTTCTGCTGGGGGACTTCAACGCACACGTGGGCAATAATGGAGACACCTGGAGAGGCGTGATGGGAGGAACGGCCTCCCTGATCTAAACCAGAGTGGTTGTTTGTTGTTGGACTTCTGTGCTAGTCATGGATTGTCTATAACAAACACCATGTTCGAACATAGGGATGCTCATAAGTGTACCTGGTACCAGAGCACCCTAGGCCGAAGGTCAATGATCGATTTCATAATCGTTTCATCTGATCTGAGGCCGTATGTTTTGGACACTTGGGTGAAGAGAGGGGCAGAGCTGTCAACCGATCACCATCTGGTGGTGAGTTGGGTCAGGGGGTGGGGGAAGACTCTGGACAGACCTGGTAAGCCCAAACGTGTAGTGCGGGTAAATTGGGAACATCTGGAGGAGGCCCCTGTCCGACAGACTTTCAACTCACACCTCCGGCGGAGCTTTTCGTGCATCCCTGTGGAGGCTGGGGGCATTGAACCCGAGTGGACAATGTTCAAAGTTTCCATTGCTGAAGCTGCGGCGAGGAGCTGTGGTCTTAGGGTCTTAGGTGCCTCAAGGGGCGGTAACCCACGAACACCGTGGTGGACACCGGTGGTCAGGGAAGCCGTCCGACTGAAGAAGGAGTCTTTCCGGGATATGTTATCCCGGAGGACTCCGGAGGCAGTTGCAGGGTACCGAAGGGCCCGAAGGGCTGTAGCCTCTGCCGTGAAAGAGGCAAAGCAGCGGGTGTGGGAGAAGTTTGGAGAAGACATGGAGAAGGACTTTCGGTTGGCACCAAAGTGCTTTTGCAACTAAAACAACAACAAAACTGTTCGCCACCTCAGGAGGGGGAAGCGGGGAACCATCCAAGCTGTGTACAGTAAGGATGGGACACTGTTGACCTCAACTGAGGAGGTAATAGGGCGGTGGAAGGAGCACTTTGAGGAACTCCTGAATCCGACTAATACGCCCTCTATGTTAGAGGCAGAGCTGGAGGATAACGGGGGATTGTCGTCGATTTCCCAGGTGGAAGTCACTGATGTAGTCAAACAACTCCACAGTGGCAAAGCCCTGGGGATTGATGAGATCCGTCCAGAAATGCTCAAGGCTCTGGGTGTGGAGGGGCTGTCCTGGTTGACACGCCTCTTCAACATTGCGTGGAAGTCTGGGACGGTGCCAAAGGAGTGGCAGACTGGGGTGGTGGTTCCCCTTTTTAAAAAGGGGGGCCAGAGCGTGTGTGCCAATTACAGGGGTATCACACTTCTCAGCCTCCCTGGTAAAGTCTACTCCAAGGTGCTGGAAAGGAGGGTTCGGCCGATAGTCGAACCTCGGGTTGAGGAGGAACAATGCGGATTCCGTCCTGGTCGTGGAACAACGGACCAGCTCTTCACTCTCGCAAGGATCCTGGAGGGAGCCTGGGAGTATGCCCAACCGGTCTACATGTGTTTTGTGGATTTGGAGAAGGCGTATGACCGGGTCCCCCGGGAAATACTGTGGGAGGTGCTGCGGGAGTATAGGGTGAGGGGTCTCTACTCAGGGCCATCCAATCTCTGTACGACCAAAGCGAGAGCTGTGTCCGGGTTCTCGGCAGTAAGTCGGACTCGTTTCAGGTGAGGGTTGGCCTCCGCCAGGGCTGCGCTTTGTCACCAATCCTGTTTGTAATATTTATGGACAGGATATCGAGGCGTAGTCGGGGTGGGGCTGGGGATCACATCGCTGCTCTTTGCAGATGATGTGGTCCTGATGGCATCATCGGCCTGTGACCTTCAGCACTCACTGGGTCGGTTCGCAGCCGAGAGTGAAGCAGTTGGGATGAGGATCAGCACCTCTAAATCTGAGGCCATGGTTCTCAGCAGGAAACCGATGGAATGCCTTCTCCAGGTAGGGAATGATTCCTTACCCCAAGTGAAGGAGTTCAAGTACCTTGGGGTTTTGTTCGCGAGTGAGGGGACAATGGAGCAGGAGATTGGTCGGAGAATCGGCGCAGCGGGTGCGGTAGTACATTCAATCTATCACACCGTTGTGACGAAAAGAGAGCTGAGCCAGAAGGCAAAGCTCTCGATCTACCGGTCAGTTTTCGTTCCTACCCTCACCTATGGTCATGAAGGCTGGGTCATGACCGAAAGAACGAGATCCAGGGTACAAGCGGCCGAAATGGGTTTCCTCAGGAGGGTGGCTGGCGTCTCCCTTAGAGATAGGGTGAGAAGCTCAGTCATCCGTGAGGAGCTCGGAGTAAAGCCGCTGCTCCTTTGCGTCGAAAGGAGCCATTTGAGGTGGTTCGGGCATCTGGTAAGGATGCCCCCTGGGCGCCTCCCTAGGGAGGTGTTCCAGGCACGTCCAGCTGGGAGGAGGCCTCGGGGAAGACCCTGGACTAGGTGGAGGGATTATATCTCCAACCTGGCCTGGGAACGCCTCTGGATCCCCCAGTCGGAGCTGGTTAATGTTGCTCGGGAAAGGGAAGTTTGGGGTCCCCTGCTGGAGCTGCTCCCCCCGCGACCCGACAACGGATAAGCGGACGAAGATGGATGGATGGATGGTAGATGTAGATTGCGTTGTGTTTATGAATGTGTCTACTACTATTGCCAAGCAGCTTGCTTTTCTTTACCTCCTCCCTCGACTTCTTCTCTACTACTTACTTATTCACAGATGATGATGTTGTTTGTATGCCCCCGTGATGTTTCAGAGAGCAACAAACAATGTGATGAGCAGAAATGTCTCCGTACATTTTTCACATTGTGTTTTATCATGTGGGAGGAGATTAATGAAACCAGAGCAGATCAGTGATGTCTGTGTCTCTTATTATTTATACGTTATCTTCCCATTCCTCTGAGATACCAGAGACCAGTTAACTGAGATGAGTTTCTCTGTCTCTCTGACAGACTGAGGAACATCATGTCTAACAGCAGTTAGGACTCATGTTGATAGAAAATCATTCTGACTCTGTTTCTTCCTCCAGGGTCCAGAGGAGTGATCTGATGAGATGTAAGTCTGTTAGTTTCTCTTTAAATACACAGCTGATAGTTTCTCTTCATTACAACATTACTGACAGTAACAGTGGAGGATCTAGAATATTTTACATGGGGTGGCAAAGGGGAAGTGAGACATCTTGGCAGGGTGGTAGGGGAAGACGGTACATTGGAACCCCCCATATGTAAACACTCTGCTACACCCCACAACACCCTGCTACACCCTGCTACACCCTGCTATGACCTGCTACACCCTTCTACACCTTGCTACGCCCTGCTACACCCTGCTATGCCCTACTTTACACTGCTATGCCCTGCTATACCCTGCTACACCCTGCTATACCCTGCTATACCCTGCTACACACTGGTACATCCTGCTACACCAGTGGCGCAAAAAGTGGGTATGCGCTATATGCGGCGCATAGGGGCGCAGCACCGTGGGGGCGCCAAAGCGATGGTAGAAAAGAAAAAAAAAAATTTAAATATTTGTTTTGGTGTTTTCTATATGTAGCTGCTTTTGTGCGTTTCTAAATCATTTCTGCATTTCCTCAATGTTATTATATAACATTGTAGAGGACTAACAGGCTTGAGTAGGCGCCCTATCTCATCTCATCTCAGATTCCATCATAGATGAGAAGAGGGAGCAGGGGGGTGCTCCTATTTATATATGTCAATGGGCGCTCCCTACTATGGCCACGCCAAGACCCGGGCTATTGAAGGGCGGGCCCGGTCTTGGCGTGGCCATAGTAGGACTCGTAATATCGCGAGTGGGGGCGCCGTGAGTGCTGAGCGAACAGGTACAGTAGTGAGTTGTCGTCTGTGGAAAAAGTTGGATAAAGCAAAAAAGCTGTCGGGGGCTTAAAAGAAAGAGGGAAAAGGAGATAATATGTCAATGGATGCAACAGCAGTTAAATACGTGGACGGTGAAAGGCAACAGGTAGGATTTAAAGTGTGACGTCTGTGCTTGGAGGCTTGCAAATATTCATGTTAACAGACTAGCTAGCGTTAGCTAACACTGGGAATGTAGCAGCCAAATATTCATGTTAACAGACTAGCTAGCGTTAGCTAACACTGGGAATGTAGCAGCCAAATATTCATGTTAACAGACTAGCTAGCGTTAGCTAACACTGGGAATGTAGCAGCCAAATATTCATGTTAACAGACTAGCTAGCGTTAGCATACACTGGGAATGTAGCAGCCAAATATTCATGTTAACAGACTAGCTAGCGTTAGCTAACACTGGGAATGTAGCAGCCAAATGGGAGTTTACAGCTAGCTTAGAATATGCAGAACTGAGGTTGCTGAGCTGAAAACTGGAAAATATAAGGTAGCATGTACAATAAATGACAAGAATCTGGAAAACATAACTAATGCTATAACTCTGGTTTACCATGGAATCATTAATAGATTTTGTGTTACCATTAGCTGTCAGACATACAGGCTAGGCCTATAGTTACATCTGTTGGGTGACATGGAAGCTGTAATTACATCTCTCTTTCTCTCTTTCTCTCTCTCTCTCTCTCTCTCTCTCTCTCTCTCTCTCTCTCTCTCTCTATTTAAAGGTCTCTGTGCTAAGTGGCTCTCCATATTTGTACTTTTTTAAATCCAAAATGTGAATGTAATTTCAACAGCAGCACAACCTTACTGCATAATAGTTGTCTTATCTAATACCATCACTCGGCTGATTTAAGAATTGAGTTTAGGCTGCTTTATTTAACAGTGGGTTCATTTCATTCAGGTGTGAGGATGGTGGACCAGGAAAGACAGGGGAAGGCAACAGGTAGGTCTAACATTAGGGGGAAGTGTAGGGGGAGCCACTTGATACCAAAAGATTCATTTCTTAATATTAATATGGAAAATCAATTACATAATGTTTGTTTGACAATATGTCTTAGTGGAGGAGAACACAGGCAAGGAGTGAATGAGACAGACATGAGGTGGGCAATGGCATCAGGTTGAGATGAGACCAGTGATGACATCAGGTAGGAGTATTAGTTAGACCACACAAAACTAAATGTCCAGTATGGTTTGAAGTTCTGTTGACCAACCTATTCACTGTGTCCTTTATGGGGAAGAAAATAGTGCAGACAGAGATGGAAATATAACAATTAGCCTATGTCTGACAGTGGGGACGTAGTAAACAAATCAGAATGGGGGGCACACTTATTTATTTATGTTTTTTGTGGGGGGTGGGCGCCAAAATTGTTGCTGCATACCCCTCTGACACTGGGTAGTTGCGCCCCTGTGCTACACACTGATATGCCCCACAACGCCCTGCTACGCCCTGAACTGCTACAACAGTTATTTCAAGTCATAGTTCCATTATCTTTAATGTGACTATAATTGCCACTGTTCTATAATTATTAGGAATCATAAATCTCTATATCTGTACATCTGTATCCCAACCTGCAGCAGCAGATGGCTGCCCACCAAAAGCCTGGGTCTGTCCCAGGTTTCTGTTTAAAGGAAGATTTCCCTCACCACTGTTGCACCAAAAGCTTGCTCTTGGGAGAATTTCTGGACTTGTTGGGTCTTTGTAAATGATAGACTGTGGTCTAGACCTACTCTATCTCTAAAGTGTCCTGAGAAGAGTGAACTCTTTTTATGATTTGATACTATAAATAAAACTGAATTTAGCTGAAGTTGAATTAAATGGCTTGATCATATTTACTGATACAGACAAATAGAACAGAATGTGTCTTATTTGATCAGTAATTATGATCAAACAAAAGATCAAACAAATGCTATGATAGAAAACTGTAAACCATCATTAGATAATCTATGTATATATGTAAATATTTACATATCTAACCCTATAACATATACAACCGAATAGAAATAGCCAAAAACTGAAAACTTGTCATTTCACTGAAAACATGACATGTAATGCTCCTGTACTGCAATTAATATGGAATGAGAATATAAACATACCATATGATCCAGGTTACTGCAGGCCTCTTCCTCCCTGTCATCTTCATCTTCCTCCTACTGATGACTCTCTGCCTCTGTCCCTCTCTCTGAATCTACAGCCTCCTCTTCCTCCCTGTCATCTTCATCTTCCTCCTACTGATCACTCTCTGCCTCTGTCCCTCTCTCTGAATCTACAGCCTCCTCTTCCTCCCTGTCATCTTCGTCTTCCTCCTCCTGATCACTCTCTGCCTCTGTCCCTCTCTCTGAATCTACAGCCTCCTCTTCCTCCCTGTCATCTTCATCTTCCTCCTCCTGATCACTCTCTGCCTCTGTCCCTCTCTCTGAATCTACAGCCTCCTCTTCCTCCCTGTCATCTTCATCTTCCTCCTCCTGATCACTCTCTGCCTCTGTCTCTCTCTCTGAATCTACAGCCTCCTCTTCCTCACTGTCATCTTCATCTCTCTGTGTTGTAACGTCGGCGAAACGCCGTCCCTCTGTAAACACTGTGTGTGAGTGTGTGTGTGTATGTGTGTGTGTGTGTGTGTGAGAGTGTGTGTGTGTTTGTGTGTGTGTGAGAGAGTGTGTGTGTGTCTGTATGTGTGTGTGTGTGTGTGTGTGTGTCTGTCTGTGTGTGTGTGTGTGTGTGTGTGTCTGTGTGTGTGTGTGTGTGTCTGTGTGTGTGTGTCTGTCTGTGTGTGTCTGTCTGTGTGTCTGTGTGTCTGTCTGTCTGTCTGTGTGTGTGTGTGTGTGTGTGTGTGTGTGTGTGTGTGCACTCAGCATGTTTATAATCTATAAACATGCTTTATAAACCAGTTATTAATTATTAATTATTAAGTAACTAATTATGTTATTAATAACTGCAGCTGTGTTGTGTCTCCTTCCCTCCGTCAGATTCCTGTGAACTCACACTGGACACAAACACAGTGAACAGAAACCTCAAACTGTCTGACAACAACAGGAAGGTGACATTAGTGGAGGAGGATCAGCCATATCCTGATCATCCAGAGAGGTTTGACTACTGGTCTCAGCTGCTGTGTAGAGATGGTCTGACTGGTCGCTGTTACTGGGAGGTTGAGACGAGAGGAGGGGTTTATATATCAGTGAGTTACAGAGGAATCAGGAGGAGAGGAGACAGTGATGACTGTGTGTTTGGATGGAATGATCAGTCCTGGAGTCTGATCTGCTCTGATGATGATGGTTACCTTGTCTGTCACAATAACAGAGAAACATTCATCTCCTCCTCCTCTGTCTCTGGTAGAGTAGCAGACATCTCCTCCTCCTCTGTCTCTGGTAAAGTAGCAGACATCTCCTCCTCCTCTGTCTCTGGTAGAGTAGCAGTGTATGTGGACTGTCCTGCTGGCTCTCTGTCTTTCTACTCAGTCTCCTCTGACTCACTGATCCACCTCTACACCTTCAACACCACATTTACTCAGACTCTCTATCCTGGGTTCTGGTTCTGGTCTCGTGGTTCCTCAGTGTCTCTGTGTCATCTGTAGGAGGAAACAACTTCCTGTCCTGTGGGTTAAATATTGGTGGAGGACGAGGCTTTACTTTGTCTCTCTGATTGTGTCTTTAATCTTCTTCTTCTTCTTCTTTAGTAATGATGAAATGATCTCCTCAGGGATGATCATTAGTTGTGTATGAACTGTGTTGACTTTAATTTTCACTGTAATCATGTTTTATTGGAGCATGTTCACCTGTTATTTCCATAAATGTTTAAAGATTAAAAAGACTCAAAGTTTGAACATTAAACAATAAAGATGTTTCCTTCATTACAACGTGTTTTATTCTTTTTCTGTGTATTATATAATGAATCTTATTTCCATAAACAGAATATGTTTTGTATTAAGACGTGTGTAGTCTCTGACTCCTCCTCCCATCCTCAGTCCATGAACACACTAAACACATTAATGAAGTCAAGAATGTCCACAGCCTCTAAAATAGTACAATGGAACAACTTCACATTGAATTCACTAATGGAGGGAATCCATCTCTCTGCTCTCTGTTGGTTGAGTCTGAAAGGTGACAAAAGACAACGGAAAAGGTGGAAAAGGCGACAAAGAAGGCGACAAGAAAGGCGACAAGAAAGGCAACAAAAAAGGTGGAAAATGCGACCAAAAAGGCCACAAGAACAAAAGGCGACGAAATGCAACAAGAAAGGCGACAAGAAAGACGACAACAAAAAGGAGACAAGAAAGGTGACAAGAAAGGATACAAGAAAGGCGACAAGAAAGACTACAAGAAAGGTGACAAGAAAGGCGACAAGAAAGGCGACAAGAAAGGCGACAAGAAAGACGACAAGAAAGACGACAAGAAAGGTGACAAGAAAGGTGACAAGAAAGGCGACAAGAAAGGCGACAAGAAAGACGACAAGAAAGGTGACAAGAAAAAGGTGACAAGAAAGGTGACAAGAAAGGTGACAAGAAAGGAGACAAGAAAGGAGACAAGAAAGGTGACAAGAAAGGCGACAAGAAAGGCGACAAGAAAGACGACAAGAAAGACGACAAGAAAGGTGACAAGAAAGGTGACAAGAAAGATGACAAGAAAGGTGAGAAGAAAGGCGACAAGAAAGGTGACAAGAAAGATGACAAGAAAGGTGAGAAGAAAGGCGACAAAAAAGACGACAATAAAGGTGACAAGAAAGGAGACAAAAAAGGTGACAAGAAAGGTGACAAGAAAGGAGACAAGAAAGGTGACAACAAAGTGGACCAGGGTCCTACTTGCAGACAGAGGCTTCCTAGTAAGAGAAGAGTTGGTGAGTGTGAGAGCAACTTTAACATACACACGTTTTTTTTTTCAACTGATAACTTAACTTACATACCCAAGTTCAATGAAAACATACATTTTTAAATAGTCAACCCAATGAATAAATGCAAGTTTAACTTTCAATAACTCATAAAGTTGAGTTCAAAATCCACAACTTGTATAAGCTCGTTCAGTTAAAAATAAGAAATAAGTGGACAAGGAGAAAGACTTTCGGACGGCACCAAGGTGCTTCTGGAAAACTGTTCGCCACCTCAGGAGGGGGAAGCGGGGAACCATCCAAGCTGTGTACAGTAAGGATGGGACACTGTTGACCTCAACTGAGGAGGTAATAGGGCGGTGGAAGGAGCACTTTGAGGAACTCCTGATTCCGACTAATACGCCCTCTATGTTAGAGGCAGAGCTGGAGGATGATGGGGGATTATCGTTGATTTCCCAGGCGGAAGTCACTGTAGTAGTCAAACAACTCCACAGTGGCAAAGCCCCGGGGATTGATGAGATCCGTCCAGAAATGCTCAAGGCTCTGGGTGTGGAGGGGCTGTCCTGGTTGACACGCCTCTTCAACATTGCGTGGAAGTCTGGGACAGTGCCAAAGGAGTGGCAGACTGGGGTGGTGGTTCCCCTTTTTAAAAAGGGGGACCAGAGGGTGTGTGCCAATTACAGGGGTATCACACTTCTCAGCCTCCCTGGTAAAGTCTACTCCAAGGTGCTGGAAAGGAGGGTTCGGCCGCTGCTCCTTCGCGTCAAAAGGAGCCAGTTGAGGTGGTTTGGGCATCTGGTAAGGATGCCCCCTGGGCGCCTCCCTAGGGAGGTGTTCCAGGCACGTCCAGCTGGGAGGAGGCTTCGGGGAAGACCCAGGACTAGGTGGAGGGAGGTCCAGCTGGGAGGAGGTCTCGGGGAAGACCCAGGACTAGGTGGAGGGAGGTCCAGCTGGGAGGAGGCCTCGGGGAAGACCCAGGACTAGGTGGAGGGAGGTCCAGCTGGGAGGAGGTCTCGGGGAAGACCCAGGACTAGGTGGAGGGAGGTCCAGCTGGGAGGAGGCCTTGGGGAAGACCCAGGACTAGGTGGAGGGAGGTCCAGCTGGGAGGAGGCCTCGGGGAAGACCCAGGACTAGGTGGAGGGAGGTCCAGCTGGAAGGAGGTCTCGGGGAAGACCCAGGACTAGGTGGAGGGAGGTCCAGCTGGGAGGAGGCCTCGGGAAGACCCAGGACTAGGTGGAGGGAGGTCCAGCTGGGAGGAGGCCTCGGGAAGACCCAGGACTAGGTGGAGGGAGGTCCAGCTGGGAGGGGGGGCCTCGGGAAGACCCAGGACTAGGTGGAGGGATTATATCTCCAACCTGGCCTGGGAACGCCTCGATCCCCAGTCGGAGCTGGTTAATGTTGCTCGGGAACGGGAAGTTTGGGGTCCCCTGCTGGAGCTGCTCCCCCCGCGACCCGACACCGGATAAGTGGACGAAGATGGATGGATGGAAATAAGTGGACATAACTAAATGGGTCTGTAATATTGTGTTGTGTATATTGTGTATATATGTGTATACATGTGTGTGTATGTGTATACATGTGTGTATGTGTATGTCACCTTTCTTTTTCTTTCCTTGCTTGCTTTTATTTGGGAGTACATTAAGTAGATGAGGATGGATCCAGTTCTCCTCCATGAGATCAGCTGTCATGGCTGTGTGACGTCACTCAGGCCTGCTGTGTGATTCATATGCCGAGTTTCCTCTCTCCTAACACACAAGGTGTTTCTCAATGTCAAGGAAGGATTCTTCGAAGCCAAAATTTCGAGGATGCTATGTCATCGACGTCCGTCGAAGGACCGTTCCGATGTCGAGGATCCTCCGAATTCTACCAAGGACTGAGTCCTTCGTTCGGAGAAATCCCCATAGATGGCAAAGGATGCATATGTGTATCCTTCGCGCTCCCATATCACCCACAATCCTTTGCGCGCGGCTTTGCCGGCTTGTTTAAAAAAATTAAATGGCGGACCTAAGCGGGAGTTGGAGCGGCATCGCTGACGCCGAAATAATCATTTAAACGTAAGTATCTTTAGTGTTTGTCGTACATGTGTCATCACCGTTAATGTTTTAAATCAATGTAAAGCTTAAACCTTTAATGCTGGTACAGATTGCTATAGTAATTAGGTAAATACACCCGAGCTAACGTTAAGCTAACTGAACCTATCATTAACATTAGGCTGTTAGCTAGCTAGCTAGCGGTCGTTTTGTGCGATTTGTGTTTTGAAAGTTTAATGTCCGGTGGCATTTTCATCTCTTTTATATGTTGTTACTCTATATGCGTAACGTTAGCAGAGATTTAGAAATGTGTGTGTTTATCAGTTGTAGCTGCAGGGTGGTAGGTAACGCTGCACCTTATTTACTTCACTATCAACGTTACATGAAGGCTAAAATGTATGAGTAGTTTCCCATGTAAAAAGTATAACGTTACGTTATAGCATTCATAATGGTAAACATATTTTTCTTGTGTTTTGCTGTCTTTTAACAGGGACAAACGGAGGCGGTAACTGAGGATGGGAAAGCAAAAGACAAGCAGGGAGACAGAGGCCAAAGAGAGATGTTGAATAGCTAGATTATTTGCTAAAGCCTTTTAGAGATTGACATTCTGAAAATAAATGCATTAAATTAACTGGTTTGTCTGTGTCATTACGTTTTTGGGTGTGTATATAATATAAACTGTTTTTCAATGTCTATTTCTAACTGAATAATTATATTCAGATGGTACCTGTTTCAATAACTCGTAAGGTATAGAAGCTCTAAAAAGACATTAACGAAACGTATCTTTTATTATAACATTTATTCAAACATTACTATATACTGTACACAAGTATATTCAACATGAAGCGGCGATCAGACTCAGCTGCTGATGATGGTGTTTCCAGACTGCAGACAGAAGGAGAAAGCTTTAGGTTAGTCCAGTAGTTATCCAACCCGTCCTGGTAAGATTAGAATTGTATCACAAATATATGTAATCATACTGTAACATTAAGGTACTTAATGTAACTGTGTAGTGGTCTCCATTATAGTCTTAACTGACAACTGTTGACCATTTAACACACTTACACCTAGCTACCTTTACGGTGTTAGTGGGTGTTTATCAATGGTGTTGTTATGACTTTTCATATGTTGGTTGTAGCCTTGTAGCTTGTGTGTCTATAGTACTATTTAACCTTTCTCACTTGCAGTTTACTGCATATCATACTGCCTGTGGTAGCTCATTTTCTGGTAGTGTTTACCTTGTAGTTGCTGATCATATTTTGCACTGCATTTGTTTGAAAGCTAGAAGCTACTGGACATGCAGTAAACTACAAGCTATTGTAAACAACTACTGTAAGCTTAATGTAATTAAGATTAATTAATTCAATTCTCCTTACAAGTTAAGTGTTATGACAACTACAAACATGAACTCCCACAAATTTTTAATTTTATTGACATGGGATAAATAAGAGAAAACGACTATACATTAAAGCCTATCAGTGTCGGTAACGTTACCTACCTTGGCACGTTGCGGCAAAGTTGCCGACAGAATATTCTCCTCCTGCAAGCAGATTGACGCTGATTCAACTTCTCAACAAAAAAATTGAACTTCACAGTTCCACATCCATTTCGCATTGACATTTAGTCCAGTGTTTTGAAATGCAGCGCGGAAGTGAAGGTGGCGAAACATTTTCAATGACGCAAGCACGCAACAACGTGCACTTGCTAGCCTGTTCCAATGTACATGCTCTCCGAATGCTCCGAATGCCTGGCCTAGCCTCTGAAGGATCCTTCCTTGGAAGGACTAGTCCTACCAAGGAAGGATCCTTGACATTGAGAAACGGCTAGTTAATCAAAAACTGCGGGAAACAAACAATGCCAGGAAGACAAGTGAAGTGAATGAAGACAAACAGTGGATTTCAAAATAAAACAGGAAGTCCATGAAAACAGAAAACATGAAACCAACTAAAACAGAAACTGGACAAAACCATGACACCTAGTTTTTATACATAACACATATTCTGTTTATGGAAATAAGATTCATTATATAATATACAGAAGAAGAAAGAAGAAGAAGAAGAAGAAGGAAACATCTTTATTCTTTGACTATCAAACTGAACAGATTTACATTTGTTAAAACATGTTGAACTCATCGAGTCTTTTTAATCTTTAAACCTTTATTGACATGAATCACTAACAGCTGAAGCTGCTCCAATAAAACAAGATTACAGTGAAAATCAAAGTCAACACAGTTTATACACAACTAGTTTTCATCCCTGAGGAGATCATTTCAACATTACTAAAGAAGAAGAAGCACATTAAAGACACAATCAGTGGGACAAAGTGAAACGCCTTCGTCCTCCACCAACATTTAACCCCCAGGACAGGAAGTTGTTTCCTCCTACAGATGACACAGAGACACTGAGGCCCCAGACCAGAACCCAAACCCAGGATAGAGAGGCTGAGTGAATGTGGTGTTGAAGGTGTGGAGGTGGATCAGTGAGTCAGAGGAGACTGAGTAGAAGGACAGAGAGCCAGCAGGACAGTCCACATACACTGCTACTCTACCAGAGACAGAGGAGGAGATGGATGTTTCTCTGTTATTGTGCCAGACAAGGTAACCATCATCAGAGCAGATCAGACTCCAGGACTGATCATTACATCCAAACATACAGTCATCTCTGCCTCCTCTCCTGCTGATTCCTCTGTAACTCACTGATATATTAATCTCTCCTCTCATCTGGACCTCCCAGTAACAGCGATCAGTCAGACCATCTCTACACAGCAGCTGAGGCCAGAAGTCAAACCTCTCTGGATGATCAGGATATGACTGATCCTCCTCCACTAATGTCACCTTCCTGTTGTTGTCAGACAGTTTGAGTTTTCTGTGCACTGTGTTTGTGTTGAGTGTAAGTTCACAGGAATCTGACGGAGAGAGGGAGACACAACACAGCTGCAGTTATTAATAACATTATTAGTTAAACTTTAATTAATCATTATTATTCTGTTAATGGTATTTAATAATTAATAACTGGTATATGGATTATAAACATGCTTTATCAACCGTTAACAACTAATTAATCGTCAGATACAAATTTATAATGACATCCAAACAATGTTCATTGATACAATTATAATAATAGTAACTATTAATTATCATTTTGTTAGTTAACAGTAAATTAACTATGAATTCATCATTTAATAATGATGTCGTCATTAATCAGGGGCAGATATACAGGGGGTTTAGAGGGGGGCAGACACACACACACACACACAGACATACAAACACACACACAAACACAAACAGACAAACAGACACGCACACGGACACACACACAAACACACACACACACACACACAGGGTACAACCGGGACGATTGAAAGGGAGGACGAATGAAACATTGCAGTTATCCCGAAAACCATACACGTTGCAAATGTCAAATTTCGTCAGCACATACAGCACGCAAGCTCTACCAGACCAGGAGAGTTGGCGTCATGACGTCATGCTGCTACAAAGTTAGACCCGCCAACCCAATTTGAGTGCGGTACGTAAAATGTTTGATGAGGTAATTTGTTTTTTAATTACAGGTTGTATTTATTGTTTCATGTACCGTTGTCATGGTCATACGACAGATGAATTAGTGTTTTAAAATGTCCTACAGTGTGGACTGTCAGAGTTTTTTAGTTTAGGAGCAAAATAGGTTTAAATGTCAGTTGTTGCTGTCGGGACGACCAGGCAGTAAACCGCATGTATTCTAAGTAATTGCACACATATCTGTGATTATACTATATTTTATGCAGGTGAGACACAGAAAAGTAGTTTTAGAAAGATGTAAATATATTTGGGGCTATCAGGTAAGGGGTCGAGTTTTGCCATTTTATCCTATGGAGATTGATAGCCTGTGGGTCGTTAAAAGAACACAATAATCAACATTTCTGTAAATGCGCCAGTGTTAGCCAGTCAGCTAATTTTCAACTGTATTCCTAGTATGCATGTCTTTATGGTGGGAGGAAACCAGAGCACCCGGAGGAAACCCACGCAAACACGGGG
This sequence comes from Perca flavescens, assembly GCF_004354835.1. Taxonomy (NCBI): domain Eukaryota; kingdom Metazoa; phylum Chordata; class Actinopteri; order Perciformes; family Percidae; genus Perca; species Perca flavescens. The sequence continues at coordinate 42,413,053 of NC_041333.1, forward strand.
AGAACAAACTCCACACAGAAAGGCCCGGAACGACCTGCGTTAGAACCCTCAACCTTCTTGCTGTGAGGCAGAACTGAGCGACCGTGCTGCCTCACGGATGTGCGGTGGCCTACCTACAGCAGAACAGAGTGAAATAACATTTTGAATTATAGAAACATTATATAATTGGAAACATGTTTTATTCTAGCTATGTAAATGGCATAGTGCATGGTATTTCCATAACTGCGGTTTTGTTCAGAACTGAAAATGCGACTGTAAGATTTAGGTTGCTAGCGACAAAATATTAGCTTTCAGTGTTTTACGATGTCTTTGTAAATGACGTTTAATCTTTGTAAAAAACTGTTTCATTCGTCCAGGTTCTTCCCTACTCACACACACACACACACACACACACACACACACACGCACACATACATTCACACACTTTAAATACAGCTGTGTATCTAAAGAGAAACTAGACTTACATTTCATCAGATCACGTCTCTGCGCCCTGGAGGAAGAAACAGAGTCAGAATGATTTTCTATCCAACATGAGTCCTAAGTGCTGTTAGACATGATGTTCCTCAGTCTGTCAGAGAGACAGAGAAACCCTGTCCCTGGTCCCTGGTTAGATACCAGTAACCAGTTAACTGGTCCCTGGTATCTCAGAGGAATGGGAGGATCATGTAGAAATAATAAGAGACACAGACATCACTGATATGCTCTGGTTTCATTAATCTCCTCCCACATGATAAAACACAATGTGAATTAAAGCTGCGAGCAGCGATGGACGGGCCCTCCCGCCTCGGTGCGCGTCGGGGTTACCGGCGGATTCCGCTCCTTGCGACCGTACATTTGCGCGGCACTCAGACGCCGCAAATTGTCACCAATGAAAAGGGAACTCCCCGCCGAGTTCAACGATAGCTCACACAAGACGCTACATTATACGGTTCATTAGCTGTGAAAAGGGGCGTGGCTAATGCATAGGGGGCAGGTCCAACCATCACCAATTAAAAATGAAGCCTCTGCTTAGATGAATGATACCTCACACAAGACTCTACCTTAAATGGGTCAGCATGTATGAAAGGGGGCATGGCTTAAACATAGGGGGTGGGCCAAACCATCACCGATGAAGAAGGAAGTCTCTGCTGAGTTCAATGACACCTCACACAAGTGTTTACATCAATCGGGACATTAGTAATAAAAGGGGGCGTGGCTTAGACATAGGGGGCGGGCCAAACCATCACCAATGAAGAAGGAAGTCTCTGCTGAGTTCAATGATACCTCACACAAGGGTATACCTTAAACGGCTCAAATGTTATGAAAGGGGGCGTGGCTTATGCATAGGGGGCGGGCCAAAACATCACCAATAAAGAAGGAAGTCTCTGCTGAGTTCAATGACACCTCACACAAGACTCTACCTTAAATGGTTCAAATGTTATGAAAGGGGGCGTGGCCTGCGTAAGTGGGCGTGGTCATATTATAGGTGGCAGCTCAGTATCACACGTAGACCACACATTCTGAGTTTCATGCAAATCGGATGATGTTTGTCATATAAGGCAGATTTCCTGTTGCCAGCGGGGGGCGCTATGACCAAAAGTCAATTTTGGCCTGTAGGTGTCCTCAGGCCTGGACACTTGTCAATCGTGAGAAATTTCGGGCAGATACGACAACGTACACTCAAGTTACAACAACTTCTTTGTTCATCGCTAAACACTCAAAATGGTTGCCACGCCACGACCACACCGTCTGACGAAAAGTTTTTCTTTTAATAACTTTTCATCGTTAAGGTGTTGGGATGGTACAGAACAATTTTGAACTCCATCGGATGAAATCTCTAGGAGGAGTTCGTTAAAGTATAGCACCTTGACTTTTAGGCCTACTTCCTGTTGCCACTAGGGGGCGCTATGACTTTAAGTAAATATCGGCCTTTATTTGTCCTCAGGGTTGGACTCTTATGAATCCTGAAAAGTTTCGAGGTAATCGGACAATGTACACTTGAGTTACACCCACTTCCTGTTTCGGCGGCGAAACACACAAAATGGCCGCCCCGCCACGGCCACGCCCTATGACGAAAAGTTTTTCTTTTAACAACTTTTCATCTTTAACGTCTTAAGATGGCACAGACCGAGTTTGAAGTTGATCGGATGAAATCTCTAGGAGGAGTTCGTTAAAGTACGACATGTGGAAATGGCCAAAATCGCACTAATTTCGAACTATTTTTTGTGCGCCTATTCCCGAAACCCAGACTTGATGCGACCGCCAAATTTGGTGAGTTTTTGAATATATTAAGCCCCTCAAAAAGCCAATTCATTTGACGGGAAAAAAGAATAGAAAGAAAGAAAGAAAGAAAGAAAGAATGAAAGAAACAATAATTCCTTCAGTTTTAATAGGGCCTTCGCCGCTGTCGGCGCTTGGGCCCTAATAAGTAAGTAGTAGAGAAGAATTAAAGAATAACATTAATGTCTGAACCATGTTGGAACCTAACAGTTATGATCAAGACTATTCTGTGAGGCCTGAAGCTTCCCCTGAGGCCAAAGAGTGGCCTGTAGGGAAGTCCACTCACTCCTAACAAAGAATTCCCCAAAATGGAGGATTTACCTTCAAGACACGAGGAGAAATGGCAGACTGGTGGAGGGCTTGAGAACTGCAACGACGAGTTCTCACACTTTCGTTGAGTTCGGGATTTCTGATTGGCTGCGGCTCCTTGAACGCACCTCTCACCGCCAGCAGGCGGCGGAGGGGAGATAAAGGTAGCCGGCGGTCACCGCCCGGGATTCTTCGTGGTAACCCATGGCCTCAAAAAGACACATCGTTCAGCGCTGTTCGAGAATCAACATTGTATCATTCGCTGGTCGACTGAGACGTTTGTATCGTTTGTGATACAACAGGGTCCCGGTGAATACGAAGCCCGTATTACACCAAATCTGCAGAGGGGTAAATCAGCCCCGTCTCGAGGAAAAGGAGACAACGCGTTTTCTTTGCAAGTCGACTGGACCATGTTTCCGCGCCACTGCCCTAGACGGTACGGGTCGATAATCTCTGGCCAGAGTTAACTCAGTTCTGTTCACCGGCTAAAAATCCGCCGGATAAGCTAACGGACTGCACACCAGAAGTAAGAGGCTTTCATTTCTGGGCAGACTTGAGAACTAGGGGGTTTATTAATGAGTAAAAGTTATTGCTACTATTTGTTTACCATTAATGTGTGATTGGACCGCTGCGTCATATGTATTGTTGTGAAGAATATCAGTGATCAAGATATCGTTGAAAGTTGTGTTGAACTGTAGCTGATAACTCCCGCCGAGGAGGAATTACTGTACAAGTGGAGCCATAGTCCTGTTTTGTCACCCCACTACGGTGGTACTATATCTAGACATTGTGTCATATCCCTGTGGATGGGCTGAGCGTGAGCTGCTCGCTCACAGTATGTAGCGGAGAAAAAACGCTCTTTACCGTTAAAACAAACCTCAGATTCTGCTGTAACGCCACATTAAGTTAGAATCTCGAGTAAAACCACAGATCAAGGTTTTAAGTGTTTGTTTCCATAAATCGTTTTTTCCCTCCATTTTTCTCTCTCTTTTCCTACTAAACCCACATACAAAAACACACGCGCACACACAAGCATCTATGCGCCCAGTGTTAACAGCTGATTCCCCCACCCCCTCCTTTTCCTTTCCTTCCTCTTACCCTACACACACAAACACACACACACACACACACACACACAAGGTGGATTGCTGTTTTGTTTGCTGTAACTGTAACCGGTAACTAGAGTTGTGACGATTAGAAGCTTATTGAATGAACATCCGTATTTTTAGCTAAATCAACTGTTATATTTTAACTAGTGGTTGTCTCTGTTATTTGTATATTGTATTGTAATAACAGCTGGATTATACAGGTCAGTGCTCGATAACTCACCCTTCCCTCTGCTCATTTAAATAATACCGGATAAATTAACCAAGTTAAGGTCTGTAATTTAAAGGGACACCACCTAATAAGACTATTTCACAGTTTTATCATTGGTCCCTGCCTCTGCAGGGTGGTGCCCCGTTTGATTGTTTGATTTAATAAAGTTATTAATAACCATATTCATAACTTTATTAATATTGATAAAACATCTTTGATAATTCGCCAATGATTTAATCTGTACCCTACGAGTACCCAACAACCACATTTCATTAGAATCCATCTAATAGATGATAATATGTTTTCACTTATAGCTAAAAGTGTAAACCTGCTGGCGACTCAGAGGAACACTCAGAGGATCACTATTGATCAAACCTAAATGGGAATGATTTTTGATGTTTCCATGGGAACCTTCTGTATCTGTTTCCTAACTCAGGCCTACTCTCTCCTCTGAACAGAAATAAGAAGTTCTTCAGCGGAAGGACAAGAAATTAGAGGCACCTGGAGAGTTAGAGCTCTTGTTGTGTGTTCATACCTGCGAGGGTCCAGAGGAGGCAGATCCAATCCTCTCAGGGCCTGTTGGATCTCCTCCACTAGAAGATGAAGAAGTCATATTTTATTAATCCACGGAGGATAAATTAAATTTTTCACTCTGTTATTTTAAACATTACAAACACACTGGCTGAGTCCACACACATGCAAACAGGACCTAATTAGTGGACTAACGTTTGGAAGACTTGAGTTTGACCGTTTGGCTGTTGCTGTCTTGGTTTGGTGCAACCAGATGTGATGATTTTGGACGAGAGGGTGGAGGATGACGGGGCCAAGCCAGTGTTGGTTATGGTGTTGTTACAGTGGTGTGTGACATCCAATGAGAATATTATAATAATAATAATAATAATAATAATAATAATAATAATAATAATAATGATAATAATAATAGAGAGATGTCAGTCAGACAGGCAGAGATACCAACTGCTAACTTTGGGCAGCTGTGGCTCAGGTAGTAGAGCAGTTACTTACTAATTGGAAGGTTGGTGGTTTGAATCTCTCTCTCTCTCTCTCTCATGTTCACACTCAGCTCTGAGCTGTTCCTTAAAGGAGCCTCCCCATTCTTATAACACAAAGATATCCTGTCAGAGCTTTTTGTATTTAGTCTGAAAGTCCGAACCATCCAAAAAATGCTTTCACACTAGAAAAGAATCGGACCATGGTTCAGCTTGCCTATCTGTTTTGGTCGGACCAAATTTGGATGTGGTCTTTGAGGTAAGATGTGAGCAGAGAGAGTGCAGAGCCTTGAGACACCCAGATCCTGAAGCTGGAAAAGAGGATCTGGTGATTCTCTGTGTCAAAGGCAGTAGAACAGTCCAGAAGGATCAACACTCTTCTGGACTTTCCAAAAAGTTATCGGACCAAATTGTATTAATTATTTTTGTGAAATGAGTAATTCCACTTAAAAACTATTTAGCTATGGCGGAGCCTATGGGGTAAACACAACTTTAACTAACTTGGTTGTGATTTTCCATCTGTAAATACAGACCTAGAGCCTTAGCGATTTGATCCCTCCGAACCTTCTTTCCTGCTGCCATGCCTTCTCCTTTCTTTTGGTCCTGGAAAGAGAAAGAGAAAAAGCCAGTAACACAATGATAAAAACAATGATTTGCTGCATTGTGTCAAAATGTTTTAGCGTCTCAGCGTAACTTGAGTATTCATGAAGAGACTAGTTCCTCACCAGTTTCATCAGCACTTCATAGACAGCTTTATTGAGTTCATGTTCGTGCATCTTGAACAGTTGTTCTGTCACAGTTGTACACTCTGTTGTACACAACATAGAGTAAATAATTTAACATTAGAGCCCGGTATCACAAGCTATTTTACCGTGTTAATTCAAAGTTTCAGAGGTAAATTAAGTAGTTTCCTCACCAAGGGCTTTAGGCCTTTGTTCAGGTTTACGATCACAGCATCTCTTCATCAGTCCTGTCAACTCTCTCAACCCGGCAGCATCACCCTTGATATCACCCAGGTTTGGGCGGTCTCCCTCCACTGGTTATGTAAAAACATTGTGTTTAGATGAGGCCTAGCACTGAGTAGCAGTATGGGATTAGTTTTGTGACTTTAATTCAATAAAATAATAAAAGAGACTTCAGATACAGTATTATAAGGCCTATATAAAAAAGACTTCAGATACATTAGGGGACCACTAAGTCAAGTCCTATATAAGAGCATCCAAAAAGCAACATATCATAGGAACTTTAAGACAAAAAATAGTAATTTATTGAATGAATCAAATTTTAACATATGTGTCAGTAGCTCGTTGATCTTTACATTGTTAGTTAATTTCCTATCCTGGCCTGGGACACACATTCATACGGTTTGATAAAGTAAATATTGGACTTTAACTTATCATTGCACTTACAACGAGCGTAGCTGTCCTAAATTTAGGTCATTCTGTATGTCTCATCTCTGGTTTTTCCTGCATTACCGTGTTTGTCTGTGTGTGTGTCTGTACAGCAGCAGCTTTCAGTGACTTTACAGTAAAATTGTTAAAAGCCTACATTGATGTTAAAATGTATATAGGTTGGCAGGATGGTCTTTCGTTGTACGTTTTGTTGGTAAATGAGAGATGTTTGAGTCACACACGTCTTGTCTTCATATCAGAACAAAGGAAATTAATTTGGTGTGTTACGTGTATGTCGACCCGTTCTCACTCCTTCTTGGTCAGTTGCTCTCAGAGTCGCGTCCCCTGCTGGGATTGGTTGAAGTCATGGAAAACTCCAGTTATTGGTCAAAGTTGCGGTGATTGGTCAAAATTGCGATTCGCACCAAATTCACTGGGATTGATGGAATTTGCATGAATTGTTGCAATCACAACATTGCGAAATCCAGGATGGACTGATTTAGATTCTCTCACTGCTCATAATATCTACCTTTATCTTAGAGTTTTCTAATTTGAGTGTTTTGTTAGCATACTTACACGTGGTGTAAGAACGGCAGGACACTGTAAGTGTAGATGGCGCTGCCTGACAGCAAACGTCACTGTGGTGCTGCCGAATGGGATTAGTTTTGTTACTTTAATTCCGTGCCAAACTTCTCAAGTATCAAACAAAAAACACTAACGCAAGCAAAAAAATTGTCACCTCAAAGGTAAAACTTAAACCTTGCAAGCAAAACATTTGTTTAGTTGTAAACTATTGGTCTTTTATTTGTTTGATATGATGTCCTTTTGTTTCCAGTTCCCTCTGCTTCTTTCTCAATGATCAGTCTTTTGCTCTCTCCATCACGTTTGCAGTCATGCGTGATGAGTGTTAAGGGGGAAAGTTTGAGTGACAGCTCAGCCTCACTGCAGGTAAACTAACGTTAGAGACTCAGAGTCTGGTCTGGAGGACACACAAGCCACTGCTCAGGGGATTCCTACAAGATTAATAAAGTGTAAGTATTGATTGTATATATATTATCTGTGATCTACGTTGCAGCATGGTTACTAGACATTTGTTGTTTCGTTGTGGTAAGTTACTAGCTAGCTAGCTAGTAAAGCTTTTTTAAGTTAGCATTTAACGTTAGCTATACTGCTAACGTTATCTAAAACTTGTAGCCACCGGCTACCTTACTGAGCTAATTTACCATGGGAATCATGTATTCTTCGTGAGGCCTTACTCAATGGAGCTGTATTAATTATCGTCTGCTCGCTGTAGAGACCTTCAGGACCCGAGCACAGCTACGATGCTCTCCCAGGTAACCTTAGGTTAGTAACGTAGCTATATTATGGTCTATTAGGAAAAATGATTATCCAGCTAACTACTAATTGTTGTGGTTGCTATTGGCCTGATAATACACAATGCTAGGGTATTGGTTAAGTTGTATAATGTAGAAGCTGTGAATGTAATATATTATACATAAAGTTCGACACATACATTAGATAATGTTCCATCTGTACACACTGTTTCTTCTTTCTTTGCACTACTTTAAGATGGCAGATAACGGACGTATTTTTTGTATTTTTTAGCGCTGTAAATGTCAACAATATTTAGAATTAATGCATAGTGTTACTACTGTCCAAACTATGTACTTTAACTAACACACCAGGCCCTTGACAAATACTTTGATTAGTGATCCTTATGGTTTGATGTGATGTGCATGTGTCCTGGTGGCTGGCCATATCTTACTTTACACATGTAGTCAACGTGGAGGTAGGAATCTAGAAAGTGTGATCAATAATATTCCAGAAATAAGTGTCCCAGTAGTGTTCAGAAAAGCTTGAAAAATGTTTCTAAAGTGCAGGCTTTATTACAATCATTTATTATTGAGCTAATTTCAAACACTTTTTATCATCCAATAAGGTACTTCAAGCTTTACAATAAGAAGTCAAGGAAGTGAAGGACTACAGCCACATCCCAGCCCTTCAGAGAACTGTCCTGCAGAAAAGGCTGTGGTCCAGACTGGAGCGGTGAGCCATCAGTGAGCTCAGGAGACCAGATGATCCCAGGAGACCAGGAGTTGTGTGTGATATTCCTGCACCACCCTCAGACGTGTTGTTGCAGACACAAGTCAGCAGAGAAATACAGCTTGCCTTAGGTGAAACTGAATATGTGAAATATATACATAACCCAATTACTCAGTATGTTTGTGTCTTGTTGGTGATGAAAACTGACCCTGCCCTGTGATTTACTGCAAATAATGACTGACACTGAGTTCCAGCTTCTTCTACCACCGGGGCCCCACCAAAATATGTTCAAATATCCATTATGTATGTGAAGTTTTATATTGGACTAAAAATAAAGCATTATAATAGTCTCAACCTTATTTCCTGTTTTATATAATGAACCAAACAGACAAGGGTGAATGAAAAAAAATGTTTTCATATATTATGTGCATTTTAAAATATAATTACAGTAAGACAATGTAAACACAAATTAAATTACAGGACAGTATACTGTAGTAGGATATATTGACATACAATGGACTAAGAAACTACAAGTACACCAATGAAAAATTAAGAAAAAGGTTATTGTAAGTGTTAATTGAGTATCTGAGCAAAATATGATCAATACATACGCTATTGGTCTACACCCTGGCTGTTTGAAGCCTTCACACACAGTGTTTCCTCCACAGAGAGACCGAAGGCTCCTCTCCCTCTGCTGCTCCCACGTCCTCCTGGTTGGTCGGCCTGCTGCCTGATGCGAGCTGTGATAGAAAATTATAACAAAGTTTCTTACACAAATCAAATGGTAACAAAGTTCTTACTGATAACTGAGGCTTCCAAGGTTGTGTGCTTTACAATTAAAATAACTTGCTTTTCAATAGCCATTAGCAAATGTGTAGGCTTTAAAAACACTATGAACATTTTCCTTATGCTGACCTGCTTGCAAATGCAACAGAAGACATGTAATTAGAGTTAGGATAGCCAGTCTTTGTCATAACTAGGAAAGTATAGATGAGCACAAAACTATAAAGTGCTAACACTGCATTTGTACTGTACAGTATGTGTCAACCTCTAGATATAATACATTATATTCACAGCTTCCACATTGTACAACTTAACTAATACCCTAGCATTGTGTATTATCAGGCCAATAGCAACCACAACAATTAGTAGTTAGCTGGATAATCATTTTTCCTAATAGACCATAATATAGGTATATATATATGGTAAATTAGCTCAGTAAGGTAGCCGGTGGCTACAAGTGTTAGATAACGTTAGCAGTATAGCTAACGTTAAATGCTAACTTAAAAAAGCTTTACTAGCTGGCTAGCTAGTAACTTAACCCAACGAAACGACAAATGTCTAGTAACCATGCTTGCAACGTAGATCACAGATAATATATATACAATCAATACTTACACTTTATTAATCTTGTAGGAATCCCCTGTGGAGTGGCTTGTGTGTCCTCCAGACCATACTCTGAGTCTCTAACGTTAGTTTACCTGCACTGAGGCTGAGCTGTCACTCAAACTTTCCCTTAACTTTCCCTTAACATTTATTAGCCAATGGGGACGCACCCCTGTAAGACCCGCCCACGCGAGATGTTTGTGTCAGAATTGCAATAGTGATGGGACAACCGACTCTTTTACGAGAGTCGGTTCAACCGGACGGTTGTTGGTTGGCCTACCGAGTTAATAGATTCGGTCACCGGTTCGCGTGCCCTCGGCGGCGGCGGTGGCGGGGGTGGGGGGATGATCGCGTTTAACTTTACATATCTATCAAGATAACATTACGTGTATTTGTATGTGATATAGGCCTAATACTTTCCCGTTGGTAGTATAGCATATGAATTTCCATGAACACAATTCTAAAATGCACGAGACATAAAGGCTTCTGCTATCGATTGATAACTCAAACTTGCCGAGAACCTAGACACCCGTTTGATTACATGACTCATGCATTAGGCACGGTTACGGTCTTGTTCAGTAGTCTGGTGCACAGTCTCCTGGTGACAGCCTACCTATCACATAACAAACATTTAACTTAACATAACTACTAAGATAACATGACGTGTATTTGTATGTGATATCCATCAATAATGTAATCTATTAATTTGTATGTACACAATCATCTAAGATGCACGAGAAATAAAGGCTTCTGCTATTGGTTGATAACTCAAACTTGCCGAGAACCTAGACACCCGTTTGAATATAGAATCGTGCAGTACCCTCAGTTACGGTCCTTACGGTCTCGTTCAGTAGCCTGGTGCGCGGTCAGTAGCCTTGTGACAGCCTAGCCTAGCTACCACGTAGCAACATTCACTTCTCTAACATTTAACTTAACATAACTACCAAAATAACATTCGTGTATTTGTATGTGATGTACTGTACTTCCCTATCGATAATGTGTGAATTGCCGTGAACACAATCCTCTAAGATGCACCAGAAACAAGGCTCGGTTAATAACTCAAACTTGCCGAGAACCAAGACACCGCTTGATTACATTAGAGTCGAGCAGCCGGCCGGTTGCACGGTTACATTAGAGTCGAGAGGGCCGGCCAGTTGCACGGTTACATTAGAGTCGAGAGGGCCGGCAGGTTGCACGGTTACATTAGAGTCGAGAGGGCCGGCAGGTTGCACGGTTACATTACAGTCGAGAGGGCCGGCAGGATAACTCAAACTTGCCGAGAACCTAGACACCCGTTTGAATATAGACTCGTGCAGTACCCTTGGTTACGGTCCTTACGGTCTCGTTCAGTAGCCTGGTGCACGGTCAGTAGCCTTGTGACAGCCTAGCCTAGCTACCACGTAGCAACATTCACTTCTCTAACATTTAACTTAACATAACTACCAAAATAACATTTGTGTATTTGTATGTGATGTACTGTACTTCCCCATCGATAATGTGTGAATTGCCGTGAACACAATCCTCTAAGATGCACCAGAAACAAGGCTCGGTTAATAACTCAAACTTTGCACGGTTACATTAGAGTCGAGAGGGCCGGCAGGTTGCATGGTTACATTAGAGTCGAGAGGCCGGCCAGTTGCACGGTTACATTAGAGTCGAGAGGGCCGGCCGGTTGCACGGTTACATTAGAGTCAAGAGGGCCAGCCGGTTGCACGGTTACATTAGAGTCGAGTGGCCGGCCGGTTGCACGGTTACATTAGAGTCGAGCGGGCCGGCAGGTTGCACGGTTACATTCGGTCTCGTTCGGGTCTAGGCATTAGTAGCTCATTTCCTGATTGATTCTAGCACCACCACTCCAGTCCAGTGGAGGCGCTAATGAGTTAGATTACAACACACACAGTAGCAGAAGAATACCAGCTACACAACGGCCAACCATTGACATATATATAATGCCAACGGCACGAATGAAGTAAAAGAAAAAAACAGGAGTGAGTCGGTTCATTGACGTATGGCACTCGATTCTCCCGGCTCAGTGACACAAGTCGGGTTAATTAACTGGCTCTTCGGTCAGTTCGTCAACACTAAATTGCAAGCAAAAACTCAGGGAGCGCAAAGGAGAAAGCTGGGAGCATGACTGCAAACGTGATGGAGAGAGCAAAAGACTGATCATTGAGAAAGAAGCAGAGGGAACTGTAAACAAAAGGACATAATAATAAACAAATAAAAGACCAATAGTTTACAACTACACAAATGTTTTGTTTGCAAGGTTTAAGTTTTACTTTTGAGGTGACAATATTTTTGCTTGCGTTAGTGTTTTTTGTTTGATACTTGAGAAGTTTGGCACGGAATTAAAGTAACAAAACTAATCCCATTCGGCAGCACCACAGTGACGTTTGCTGTCAGGCAGCGCCATCTACACTTACAGTGTCCTGCCGTTCTTACACCACGTGTAAGTATGCTAACAAAACACTCAAATTAGAAAACTCTAAGATAAAGGTAGATATTATGAGCAGTGAGAGAATCTAAATCAGTCCATCCTGGATTTCGCAATGTTGTGATTGCAACAATTCATGCAAATTCCATCAATCCCAGTGAATTTGGTGCGAATCGCAATTTTGACCAATCACCGCAACTTTGACCAATAACTGGAGTTTTCCATGACTTCAACCAATCCCAGCAGGGGACGCGACTCTGAGAGCAACTGACCAAGAAGGAGTGAGAACGGGTTTGGACATACACGTAACACACCAAATTAATTTCCTTTGTTCTGATATGAAGACAAGACGTGTGTGACTCAAACATCTCTCATTTACCAACAAAACGCATAAACGAAAGACCATCCTGCCAACCTATATACATTTTAACATCAATGTAGGCTTTTAACAATTTTACTGTAAAGTCACTGAAAGCTGCTGCTGTACAGACACACACACAGACAAACACGGTAATGCAGGAAAAACCAGAGATGAGACATACAGAATGACCTAAATTTAGGACAGCTACGCTCGTTGTAAGTGCAATGATAAGTTAAAGTCCAATATTTACTTTATCAAACCGTATGAATGTGTGTCCCAGGCCAGGATAGGAAATTAACTAACAATGTAAAGATCAACGAGCTACTGACACATATGTTAAAATTTGATTCATTCAATAAATTACTATTTTTTGTCTTAAAGTTCCTATGATATGCTGCTTTTTGGATGCTCTTATATAGGACTTGACTTAGTGGTCCCCTAATGTATCTGAAGTCTTTTTTATATAGGCCTTATAATACTGTATCTGAAGTCTCTTTTATATAGACCTTAGTGGTCCTCTAATACTGTATCTGAAGTATCTTTTATATAGGCCTTATAATACTGTATCTGAAGTCTCTTTATATAGGCCTTAGTGGTCCCTAATGCTGTATCTGAAGTCTCTTTTATATAGACCTTAGTGGTCCCCTAATACTGTATCTGAAGTCTCTTTTATATAGACCTTAGTGGTCCCCTAATGCTGTATCTGAAGTCTCTTTTATATAGACCTTAGTGGTCCCCTAATACTGTATTTGAAGTCTCTTTTATATAGGCCTTAGTGGTCCCCTAATACTGTATCTGAAGTCTCTTTTATATAGACCTTAGTGGTCCCCTAATACTGTATCTGAAGTCTCTTTTATATAGGCCTTAGTGGTCCCCTAATACTGTATCTGAAGTCTCTTTTATATAGACCTTAGTGGTCCCCTAATACTGTATCTGAAGTATCTTTTATATAGGCCTTATAATACTGTATCTGAAGTCTCTTTATATAGGCCTTAGTGGTCCCCTAATACTGTATCTGAAGTCTCTTTTATATAGACCTTAGTGGTCCCCTAATGCTGTATCTGAAGTCTCTTTTATATAGACCTTAGTGGTCCCCTAATACTGTATCTGAAGTCTCTTTTATATAGACCTTAGTGGTCCCCTAATACTGTATCTGAAGTCTTTTTTATATAGGCCTTATAATACTGTATCTGAAGTCTCTTTTATATAGACCTTAGTGGTCCTCTAATACTGTATCTGAAGTATCTTTTATATAGGCCTTATAATACTGTATCTGAAGTCTCTTTATATAGGCCTTAGTGGTCCCTAATACTGTATCTGAAGTCTCTTTTATATAGACCTTAGTGGTCCCCTAATGCTGTATCTGAAGTCTCTTTTATATAGACCTTAGTGGTCCCCTAATACTGTATCTGAAGTCTCTTTTATATAGACCTTAGTGGTCCCCTAATGCTGTATCTGAAGTCTCTTTTATATAGACCTTAGTGGTCCCCTAATTGTATCTGAAGTCTCTTTTATATAGACCTTAGTGGTCCCCTAATACTGTATCTGAAGTCTCTTTTATATACTGTATCTGAAGTCTTATATGGTCCCCTAATACTGTATCTGAAGTCTCTTTTATATAGACCTTAGTGGTCCCCCTAATACTGTATCTGAAGTCTCTTTTATATAGGCCTTAGTGGTCCCCTAATACTGTATCTGAAGTCTCTTTTATATAGACCTTAGTGGTCCCCTAATACTGTATCTGAAGTATCTTTTATATAGGCCTTATAATACTGTATTTGAAGTCTCTTTATATAGGCCTTAGTGGTCCCCTAATACTGTATCTGAAGTCTCTTTTATATAGACCTTAGTGGTCCCCTAATACTGTATCTGAAGTCTCTTTTATATAGGCCTTAGTGGTCCCCTAATACTGTATCTGAAGTCTCTTTTATATAGACCTTAGTGGTCCCCTAATACTGTATCTGAAGTCTCTTTTATATAGGCCTTAGTGGTCCCCTAATACTGTATCTGAAGTCTCTTTTATATAGACCTTAGTGGTCCCCAAATACTGTATCTGAAGTCTTTTTATATAGACCTTATGGTCCCCAAATACTGTATCTGAAGTCTCTTTATATAGGCCTTAGTGGTCCCCTAATACTGTATCTGAAGTCTCTTTTATATAGACCTTAGTGGTCCCCTAATGCTGTATCTGAAGTCTCTTTTATATAGACCTTAGTGGTCCCCTAATACTGTATCTGAAGTCTCTTTATATATAGACCTTAGTGGTCCCTGAAATACTGTATCTGAAGTCTCTTTTATATAGGCCTTATAATACTGTATCTGAAGTCTCTTTTATAGTTAGTGGTCCTCTAATACTGTATCTGAAGTATATTTTATATAGGCCCCTATAATACTGTATCTGAAGTCTCTTTATATAGGCCTTAGTGGTCCCTAATACTGTATCTGAAGTCTCTTTTATATAGACCTTAGTGGTCCCCTAATGCTGTATCTGAAGTCTCTTTTATATAGACCTTAGTGGTCCCCTAATACTGTATCTGAAGTCTCTTTTATATAGACCTTAGTGGTCCCCTAATGCTGTATCTGAAGTCTCTTTTATATAGACCTTAGTGGTCCCCTAATACTGTATTTGAAGTCTCTTGTATATAGGCCTTAGTGGTCCCCTAATACTGTATCTGAAGTCTCTTTTATATAGACCTTAGTGGTCCCCTAATACTGTATCTGAAGTCTCTTTTATATAGACCTTAGTGGTCCCCTAATACTGTATCTGAAGTCTTTTTTATATAGGCCTTATAATACTGTATTTGAAGTCTCTTTATATAGGCCTTAGTGGTCCCCTAATACTGTATCTGAAGTCTCTTTTATATAGACCTTAGTGGTCCCTAATACTGTATCTGAAGTCTCTTTTATATAGACCTTAGTGGTCCCCTAATGCTGTATCTGAAGTCTCTTTTATATAGACCTTAGTGGTCCCCCTAATGTATCTGAAGTCTCTTTTATATAGACCTTAGTGGTCCCCTAATACTGTATCTGAAGTCTTTTTTATATAGGCCTTATAATACTGTATCTGAAGTCTCTTTTATATAGACCTTAGTGGTCCTCTAATACTGTATCTGAAGTATCTTTTATATAGGCCTTAGTGGTCCCTAATATCTGAAGTCTCTTTATATAGACCTTCTCTTTTATATAGACCTTAGTGGTCCCCTAATACTGTATCTGAAGTCTCTTTTATATAGACCTTAGTGGTCCCCTAATGCTGTATCTGAAGTCTCTTTTATATAGACCTTAGTGGTCCCCTAATACTGTATCTGAAGTCTCTTTTATATAGACCTTAGTGGTCCCCTAATGCTGTATCTGAAGTCTCTTTTATATAGACCTTAGTGGTCCCCTAATACTGTATTTGAAGTCTCTTTTATATAGGCCTTAGTGGTCCCCTAATACTGTATCTGAAGTCTCTTTTATATAGACCTTAGTGGTCCCCTAATACTGTATCTGAAGTCTCTTTTATATAGGCCTTAGTGGTCCCCTAATACTGTATCTGAAGTCTCTTTTATATAGGCCTTAGTGGTCCCCTAATACTGTATCTGAAGTCTCTTTGTTATAGACCTTAGTGGTCCCCTAATACTCTATCTGAAGTCTCTTTCCTGGAATTTAGCCTTGGTGCAGAATTACAGCCTCTAGAGCCAGTCCCACAATAAGCTTTGCTTAGGATGTGCCATTTCTATGTCTGTAGCTTTAAATACTATTGAGGAGGAGGGTGGGGGTGTGGCGTTGACCAACTGGCACTTTGCTCGTTTGAAAGTCATGATGCCTCTCTCTTTCTCATGGGCGGGCCAAATTCTCTGGGCGGGCAAAGCAGAGAAAGGGGAGGTAACCTTTGTCCTTATGACCTCATTACGTGGAGGTGGAGACACCTATCTCCATTTCTAGCCACTGGGGGACCATAGCCAGGCTGGTTTTTTAACGCCAATGTTAAAAAAACCTCATAAAGTGACATTTTCATGTCATGGGACCTTTAAATCCACCAGCCATTTTCATATTATACCTACATTTGCAGCATCCTGAGCCGTGTTGGTCACTAGGAAACCTCACTAGTAACTTACTAGTAATTTTATTTTCCCCAAAATAAGTTTCCTCTTTATTTTTTAGAAATATACCAACAAAAATGTTTGCAAATTGGAAAATTTCACTGTGTCACTTCACTGCCACAAAATACAAAAGATGTAACAACTTTTTTTCGTAATATTTTACAAAAGCTCCTGCAAAATAAGGCATTTTGGGTCGCAACAATTTCAAAAAAGGCCGTGAAATCCTGGAGGGACTGGTAAAGACACAACAGTCACCTACCTTCATGTGGTTGTTTCCCTTCGGCAATGGACCAAAGGAGTATCCCAAAACTAAAAGACAGACAGAGAGAGTTTCATGTCAGGATTATTATCAATCATAACAATCACACCCTGGTTGATTGATGGCTAGTATATAGGGTTTGTTGTCATCTGTAAATTAATTCTCATGTGAGAATGAGGATATTCAATGACAATATGGAAATCTGTGCATGAAGTCATATTAGTATCCCTCCTACCTGAAAACAATTCCCTTTCTTGTTAAAGGACCAAGCAACTGATATTTTGACTTAATGTCAATACCGAACATGTGTTAGCATGGCAGCTGGAGTGATCCCGTCTCCAGTTATTACTTATCATATGATAAATAAAACACTTTCATTCAAGTGCTGGTTCGTTGCTCTTGTACCTGTAGATATCAAAGGATCTGGAAGGTCTGTATGATCGGTTAAAAGCCTCTGGTGGCATGTAGTAAGGCGTCCCTCCTCGTGGTCCATCGTTCTTGGATACCAGTGTGAAGCTGCAGGAAATCCGGGCAAGGCCAAAATCTGTAAGCTACAGAGAGAATTAGCAAAGAGAGGAATTAGGCAGATGAGGTGCTTTATTTGGTAACACTTTATTTGAAGGGGTGTGCAGAAACAGAAACCCGTCATGAACATGAAGGAGTCTTTATGAATGTTCATGATGGTTGTAATTAAGAGTTTTTTGGTAAATAATGACACTAATGCTAAGTTAGCAGTGTTCGACATGTTTGTGTTATGATAACTTGACATTAACCTAAACAACATAGCCTGTCATATTTCATAGCAGGCCTCACTATCAAACTTTAAGAAACTATTTAGCTTTATGTGTTATCATTACATTAAACTGTCATTAAAGCTTTAGTGCGTAATTTTTTTATATTAATGAACGTCCGTTCCATTCAAGCCAAATGAGTTGCTAGGAAGCTAATTAAGACTATCAGCTCGACACAACTCTCTCTGGGGGTTGGTTTATACATTGGCCGTCATGAGACTGTTAGGTTTAGACAAAGACCTCGACACACAGGTAGTACAGGTGAACTGGGAATGTCTGGAGGAGGCCCCTGTTTGAGAGATCTTTAACTCACACCTCCTGCGGACCTTTCTGGCTTCCCTGTGAAGGTTGGGGGCGTTGAACCTACGTGGGCAATGTTCAAAGCTTCCATTGCTGAAGCTGCAGCAGGGAGCTTTGGTCTCAAGATTTTAGGATTCTCAGATTGAAGATAAACAATGCAGTTTATATCCTGGTGGTGGAACAATGGACCAGCTCTTCATTCTTGCAAGGATCCTGGAGGGGGCCTGGGAGTTTGCCCATTTGGTCTACATGTTCTTTGTGGATTTGGAGGAGACATATATCCAGGTCCCCCAGGAGATACTGTGTGAGGTGCTGCAGGACTATAGGGTGACGACTATCCAATCCATGTATATCCAAAGCGAGAGCTGTGTCCAGGGGGCTCAGTAGTAAGTTGACTCTGGAGCCAGGTTGGGCACACAAGATTCTCACTCCCAGCGCATCAATTAGGGACACTTGGTCGATTCATTTGGCGGTTGTTTCTAACGCAAATAATCACTTTTTGACGCTTTGAGTTGGGACCAATTTGGCGTTAAATGTAAGTAAAAATGTACGTTTAAATGACACGCGGGACAAGAACAGGACATGAACTCCGGTCTTCTAGGTGAAAGTGCTGTGTTGTTTGATCCATTCACCCCCACAACCTGCCTCCTTACAAGTATTTTGGTATTTAATACTATTCATTACCAATGTAGCTCTTCATACTATTATTGCAGAGCGTAGCGGTAGAGCTGCTGTTCTGCCCGCTGCGTCCCATACAGATGCTTATGGGTGATTTTGGCATCACTTTCTGACTATGAGAACCACTGAACAAGTGTCCCTATCTCACAAGTTAGGAATGAGAAAGGGATGTTCTGGAAACAAAATCATGAAGAGGGGCATTTCAATCAGGAGAGACTGGCAATTATGAACATATTTATTGTACAGACAAACATGTAAATGTACGAGTCTCTGGAGATTGGACTCCATCGAAACCAAATGTCATAAAGGGTTAATGAAACCCAAACATATCCCCCGATGGAGTCCAGACACTGGAGTCCTTATGTTTCTTCTAACAAGAAGATTCCCTGCAATGCCCAGCTGCGTCCTGCTGCATCCTACTGCATCCGCCGCACCCACCCATGCTCTGCAGCGCCACGTTACATCCCGCAACGCCCTGCTGTGATGTTCATACGCACAGAGTAGTCAGGATCCGGTATAGGAGACTGCACTACTCAGTAAGAAAAAATATTCCCTGCTATGACATGAACTTCTACAATGACCTTCGAAGTCACTGTTCCATTATCTTTATTGTGACTATTATCGCCGTTCATCACACCCCCAACCAGCCCGGTCAGACACCGCCTACCAAGAGTCTGGGTCTGCCGAGGTTTCTTCCTAAAAGGGAGTTTTTCCTCGCAACTGTCGCAACAGCCACTGCTAATGCTTGCTCTTGAGGGAATTACTGTAATTGTTGGGGTTTTGGAACTTATAGTGTGGTCTAGACCTACTTTATCTGTAAAGTGTCTCGAGATAACTCTTGTTATGATTTGATACTATAAATAAAATGTAATTGAATTGGTGGTGGCGATGAAAGAGCAGAAGAACCATCGACAGCCAAGTGCAGACGACACCCGAGGCCGAGACCACCGGTGGCGGGACGCACGCTATTCCTGAAACGACAACTGCCAATCGTGGACAAAGCAGATATAGAGCAGGATGTCATGCTATGATAGGCTCGCTTCTGACAAATGGCCGACTCTGATTGGTTTACTAACAATGACACAGCTGGATCTGATTTACTACTGACAAGTGATACCATGAAACAGCTGATCATTGTGAGCGATGAAAACGTAATATGAAGACTTCCTGTAAGAACTTACGCTGAGCTTTATATCTTGATGTACAATGTTAATGCCTGGAGTTTGGCTCTTCAAAAACAGTAAAACTATTTACTACCGTATATTATCAAGTTGCAACATGTAAGGGAAACCCATGTCTGTATCTTTTGGGTTTACAATATGTGTTTTTCAGGCTCCATTTAGTCTCCAGAGAGTAAGCAAACTATTGTAATAGTATAAAGTAAGCATGAAGCTTGGCCTGCCTTCAAAGCCTGGGACTCACCTTGGCATTGAGAAAGTCGTCCAGCAGCACGTTTTGGGGCTTCAGGTCCTGGTGGAGCACAGGACGGGGCAGACTGTGGAGGAAGTTTATACCCAGAGCCACTTGGTGAGCCAGTCTGAAGACCAGCGGCCAGGGTGGAGGTCCTTCCAATGCTGCCTGTAAGATTGTTTCCAGAGTTACAGATCCACAAATAGTGGAGATAGTGAGCTACACATATAGCCAACACTACCATTCAAAGGTTTGGAATATGCTGTTATATTAACCTCTCAAGGATCACTGTCCCGTCAACGGCACACTTTGTGACTGGGGCGTCGCTGTAATCTCACTTCCACTCATTACAGTTTTTATAACTTTAAAGCATTAAATCTTCAAAATATACAGCCATGCGACACACCAATTGAAAGCTTAGCCTCTAATGATTAATCTAAGCCCACATACGAAGCATAAGATGATTTTTAGCAGTTACACAACAAAGTAACAGAAAATAAAACAATTCAGCAGTAATCCGCCCAGCTGGTCTTTAGAGCCGAGAGTGCATCCATATCTTTTTTCGTTGTCCTTTCAGCAACAAAGTGGTATTTTGACCAAAACGTAATTTTCATAAATCCCAAATAGTCCAAGGAAATGTAATATCCAAGCTTTATATTCCAAAATGATCTGTTCGCCTCACAATGTTGAAGTTTCTGGCCGAATCACAATGGAAAAACGCAAAACAGTTTTCCATTTCCGCACTTGTTATCGCCGCTAGCTTTTCTCCACAGCTTGCTAAATGCTCGAAGTGGGCGTCATTGTATTCCCTAGCTTCTAAGCTTTCCATTGGTAGCACTATATTTCTATATATTAATGTATATAGTTATTTCAAGTATGTGTGTGATTGATGTGGGTGTGTTTGTGTATTTGAGAAGTGTTTTATTATGTACTTTATTGGCTTTTTTCTTTGCACTTTTCAAATTGAAATAAGAAAAAGGGACAGACATTTCTGTAGAAAAAAATTCATATAAAATCAATTTATTTATAGTCTTTTGGCTTCTGGATTTTTTCTATAGTAAGCTGAGACATGTGGCTATGGCAAGGGTGTATCTGTATCTTACCAGATGTGTTTACAGTATTTTATTTTAGTCATTTTATAGATTAAACGACTTGGACAGAAATAAAAAAAAACTCCATTCTAGCCTCTGTAACTCTGTCAGTAAGTCCTAGAATCACTCTGACACTTGCAACAGAAAATTGAGAGTGTTAATGATGTCAGGCACACCTGAGAGTGTCAAAGTATATGGGAGCTGTACAACTTTTAACAGGTTAATGTTCTTCTTTTCTTTAATAATGACTATTTGAACAAAAAATGGTATAACTCAGATAACAAATGTATTATATATTATTTAGCCTATGTTTTTTTTTAATTGTTAATGCAAGACCTTTACTTGTAGTATGAGTATTTTTAGTGAGTATTGCTACTCTAATAAAAGCTATAAGTAGTTGTTCCACCCCTGATTACCTGTAGGGAGGCCAATGATCCTCTCTTCATGAGCTCCATGACCACACCAAGCTTTGTTGACCTGCCAGAAAAGGGTGTTTGACCCTTGAAGATCCCTCGGACTGCCATAACATATGGGCTGGTGGCTTGATGCATCATCTTGATCTCATGCAGCAAAGACCTGTGTATGTGTGTTTGCATTATGAGTAATTCACACAGAATTATGTAAATATACACAGGAAACCCTTTGTAAGCACTTACCCCTCGTCCTTAAGAAGCACTTTAATGGCTACGTCAATGCCCCACTGATGATGCCTGGCTTTGTAGATTTGTCCAAAACCCCCAGAGCCAATCTCCTCCCAGTTCTCCAGGCTGGAGTCTTTAACAAACTGTGCCATAGTTCACTGGAGGAAAAAAATTATTGGTATAATCAAACCCTGAGTCCAGTTTAGAATAGGGATGCACCGATGCCGTGCTTATGTACTTGTACTTGTAGTCATAAAATTCCTCCGATACTACCACACCCGATACAACCTTATTGCAAGGTGAAAATAACTTCTGTCAAGCAGGTTTAGGCTACGGAAGAGGAGCAATGCCAGCCGTTTGGAAATTTTTGGCTGTAAAAATATAATTAGGCTGTGAACCAATGCATGATTGCACTTGACGACCAGCCATTGTCAGTCGTTAATAATACTGGGTTCCCACGTCTTCTCAGTGTACTGGAGGCGAGAGATTCCCAGCCGTCACCGCATCACAGAAACCGTGTTTCCAAAGAAATCTTTTGATTAGCTGTGTTAGTCCAATGTTCCTCATCAGCTTAATGGGCATAAACATGAAGAAAGCCATATTTCAATCTGCTTTGTCTGCATGATGTGGTTTCTACACAGCGCTGGTTTAACAACCACAGTGCTGCTCTGTAAATAGCGGTGTTTTACACAAACGGCTGTAACGAAAGCTCTCGGTGTGTAGTCTAACTGTTTTAACTGTTATAGTTTGTCACAAGTCTTTAAATTTGGACAAAATCTTGTGAACTGCTGCTGGCGTAAACAAACCATCCTCTCCGCTGTATCAGTAATTCCACATGACTATTTAATATGCACATGAATGACGTCATCAGACTTTGTGTTCTTCATTCTTTCAACACTCAGTATTTTGAGATAGATCAATAAATAGATCGATAGATAGATTGATTGATAGATCAATAAAAAGCTGGACTTTATTAATCCCAAATTGGGAAATGACTGTTACAAGCAGCAGGTTACCAAGGACATACACAACACACATACTCACTCACACACAAACCAAAAATACAAGAAATATCCTAGAAATATTCGTTCGGGGTTATCCATGATAGATACCAGTGACCTCCTCTCCACCACAGGTTTCTATCCAATGACTTATTTAAGTTCTTTCAGGTCCATTAAAGTCAACGAAATCCATATACCACGTTATACACTACAAGTAGAGGTGTGAAGCCTCACCGATCACCAGATTTGATTACGATTAACATATCAGCGATTTGATTTGACATCTTATTGCCTCATGATGCGTCAAATACAGTTTTTCTATTGAAGCCACATAGGATATTTAATGCATAGCTGTTCAAGCTTCAAAAACTAAACATTCTGCAGGGCTCTAATATGAAATAAATTGGATACATAAAACTATACAGCACTGAGCACATGGCACTAGCTGAATGAGCAAAACATACCAGAATAAGCAAACAGAAACGATGTTAGGCTGACATTAAATTGTAAAGAGAAATAATTGATTATGTCCCGGCCGATTTTTGAGGAAGCATGTCCACGATTCGATGCATCGAGTATTTGATTAAATTAAACACGTCTAAGGACAAGGTGGAGAAGGGGAGGAGGTGGGTAGCACGATGCGAGTAGCAAGCAGTTAGAGCAAAATAAAGCTGCAAGCAGGACTCAGTGGACTGCGTTGTCTGGAGCTGTGTGCTCCTGGTAGGGTCTCCCAATGCAAAGTGGTCTCAGGTGAGGGGCCAGACAAAGAATGTTTCAAAAACCCCAATGAATAAACGAGGTAGAGATGGAGTGACCCTACCCGGAGGAAGCCCGGGGCCCCCGTCTGGAGCCAGGCCCAGATGGCGGGCTCGTCGGCGAGCGCCTGGTGGCTGGGTTTGCCACGGAGCCCGGTCGGGCACAGCCCGAACAAGCTACGTGGCTCCCATCTCTCCAGCCCATGGGGAGATGTGGGAGGAACCGCTGGGGTCGGGTGCGTTGTCACACGGGGGGCAGTGAAGGTCAGGGGCCTCGACGGACCAGACCCGGGCAGCAGACGCTGGCTCTGGGGACGTGGAACGTCACCTCTCTGTGGGGGAAGGAGCCGGAACTGGTGCAGGAGGTGGAGCGCTACCGGTTAGATCTGGTGGGGCTTACCTCTACGCACAGTCTCGGTTCTGGAACCTTACTCCTGGATAGGGGTTGGACTCTTTTCTTCTCCGGAGTTGCCCAGGGTGTGAGGCGCCGGGCGGGTGTGGGGATACTAACAAGCCCCCGGCTGAGTGCCGCTATGTTGAAGTTTACCCCGGTGGACGAGAGGGTTGCCTACCTACGCCTGCGGGTTGTGGGGGGGAAAACTCTGACTATTGTTTGTGCATATGCACCAAACAGGAGTTCGGAGTATTCGGCCTTCTTGGAGACCTTGACTGGAATCCTGCATGGGGCTCCAGTGGGGGACTCCATTGTTCTGCTGGGGGACTTCAACGCGCACGTGGGCAATGATGGAGACACCTGGAGAGGCGTGATTGGGAGGAACGGCCTCCCTGATCTAAACCAGAGTGGTTGTTTGTTGTTGGACTTCTGTGCTAGTCATGGATTGTCTATAACAAACACCATGTTCGAACATAGGGATGCTCATAAGTGTACCTGGTACCAGAGCACCCTAGGCCGAAGGTCAATGATCGATTTCATAATCGTTTCATCTGATCTGAGGCCGTATGTTTTGGACACTCGGGTGAAGAGAGGGGCGGAGCTGTCAACCGATCACCATCTGGTGGTGAGTTGGGTCAGGGGGTGGGGGAAGACTCTGGACAGACCTGGTAAGCCCAAACGGGTAGTGCGGGTAAATTGGGAACGTCTGGAGGAGGCCCCTGTTCGACAGACTTTCAACTCACACCTCCGGCGGAGCTTTTCGTGCATCCCTGTGGAGGCTGGGGGCATTGAACCCGAGTGAACAATGTTCAAAGTTTCCCTTGCTGAAGCTGCGGCGAGGAGCTGTGGTCTTAGGGTCTTAGGTGCCTCAAGGGGCGGTAACCCACAAACACTGTGGTGGACACCGGTGGTCAGGGAAGCCGTCCGACTGAAGAAGGAGTCTTTCCGGGATATGTTATCCCAGAGGACTCCGGAGGCGGTTGCAGGGTACCGAAGGGCCCGAAGGGCTGCAGCCTCTGCCGTGAAAGAGGCAAAGCAGCGGGTGTGGGAGAAGTTTGGAGAAGACATGGAGAAGGACTTTCGGTCGGCACCAAGGTGCTTCTGGAAAACTGTTTGCCACCTCAGGAGGGGGAAGCGGGGAACCATCCAAGCTGTGTACAGTAAGGATGGAACACTGTTGACCTCAACTGATGAGGTAATAGGGCGGTGAAAGGAGCACTTTGAGGAACTCCTGAATCCGACTAATACGCCCTCTATGTTAGAGGCAGAGTCTACTCCAAGGTGCTGGAAAGGAGGGTTCGGCCGATAGTCGAACCTCGGGTTGAGGAGGAACAATGCGGATTCCGTCCTGGTCGTGGGGCGACGGACCGGATCTTTACTCTCGCAAGGATCCTGGAGGGAGCCTGGGAGTACGCCCAACCAGTCTACATGTTTTTTTGGATCTGGAAAAGGCGTATGACCGGGTCACCTGGGAGATACTGTGGGAGGTGCTGCGGGAGTGTGGGGTGAGGGGGTCTCTTCTCAGGGCCATCCAATCTCTGTACAACCAAAGCGAGAGCTGTGTCCGGGTTCTCGGCAGTAAGTCAGACTCGTTTCAGGTGAGGGTTGGCCTCCGCCAGGTCTGCGCTTTGTCACCAATCCTGTTTGTAACATTTATGGACAGGATATCAAGGCGTAGTCGGGGTGGAGAGGGGTTGCAGTTCGGTGGGCTGGGGATCTCATCGCTGCTCTTTGCAGATGATGTGGTCCTGATGGCAACATCGGCCTGTGACCTTCAGCACTCACTAGATTGGTTTGCAGCCGAGTGTGAAGCGGTTGGGATGAGGATCAGCACCTCTAAATCTGAGGTCATGGTTCTCAGCAGGAAACCGATGGAGTGCCTACTCCAGGTAGGGAATGAGTCCTTACCCCAAGTGAAGGAGTTCAAGTACCTTGGGGTATTACATTTAATCTATCGCACCGTGTGACGAAAAGAGAGCTGAGCCAGAAGGCGAAGTTGAGGTGGTTCGGGCATCTGGTAAGGATGCCCCCTGGGCGCCTCCCTAGGGAGGTGTTCCAGGCACGTCCAGCTGGGAAGAGGCCTCGGGGAAGACCCAGGACTAGGTGGAGGGAGGTCCAGCTGGGAGGAGGCCTCGGGGAAGACCCAGGATTAGGTGGAGGGATTATATCTCCAACCTGGCCTGGGAACGCCTCGGGATCCCCCAGTCGGAGCTGGTTAATGTTGCTCGGGAAAGGGAAGTTTGGGGTCCCCTGCTGGAGCTGCTCCCCCCGCGACCTGATACTGGATAAGCGGACGAAGATGGATGGAAGCAGTTAGAGCACTAAAACAGCGAGCAATTAGAAGCAAAATAATGTTGTGAGCAGTTAGGAGCAACTAAAACAGCAATCAATTAGGAGCAAACTGAAGCAGCTTCAAGTAAGGCGCCCTGTTTGAGCATAGCCTATTAGCAGTGAGGGGAGTTGACCAGTTGATGCGCTGATGCAGATCAGCTGTTGCAGATCAGCTGATGAGACCGTGTTGTTGGCCACTAGCGTTTAGCGGCATCTTGATTACTTGGCCTGCCAGGACTGACACTGATGCTTAATTTGGTTCATACCGATTGTTTAGAGTCTGTCAGCATTATAGAGTTTGGTTAGCGTACTCTAACCTGCAGGAGTTTGGATGTTTTTAGATGAAATTTGTTTTGATATTTTTACAGATATTAACATTGTGAACCTTTAAAGGTCCCATGGCATGAAAATTTCACTGTATGAGGTTTTTTAACATGAATATGAGTTCCCCCAGCCTGCCTATGGTCCGCCAGTGGCTAGAAATGGCTATAGGTGTAAACCGAGCCCTGGGTATCCTGCTCTGCCTTTGAGAAAATGAAAGTTCAGATGAGCCGTTTTGGAATCTGCTTGTTATGAGGTCATAACAAGCAAGGTTACCTCCCCTTTTTCTGCTTTGCCCGCCCAGAGAATTTGGCCCACCCATGAGAGAGAGACATCTTGACTTTCAAACGAGCAAAGTGGCAGTTGGTCAAGGCCACACCCCCTCTACCTTGCCCCTCCCACTCTCCTTCTCAATAGCTCCAGACACAGAAATGGTACATCCTAAGGAAAGCTCATTGTGTGACTGGCTCTAGTGGCTGTAATTCTGCACCAAAGCTGAATTTCGGGAAAGAGACTTCAGATACAGTGTTAGGGGACCACTAAGGTCTATATAAAAGAGACATCAGATACAGTATTAGGGGACCACTAAGGTCTATATAAAAGAGACTTCAGATACAGTATTAGGGGACCACTAAGGTCTATATAAAAGAGACTTCAGATACAGTATTAGGGGACCACTAAGGCCTATATAAAAGAGACTTCAGATAGAGTATTAGGGGACCACTAAGGTCTATATAAAAGAGACTTCAGATAGAGTATTAGGGGACCACTAAGGCCTATATAAAAGAGACTTCAGATACAGTATTAGGGGACCACTAAGGCCTATATAAAAGATACTTCAGATACAGTATTAGGGGACCACTAAGGTCTATATTAAAGAGACTTCAGATACAGTATTAGGGGACCACTAAGGCCTATATAAAAGAGACTTCAGATACAGTCTTAGAGGACCACTAAGG
Organism: Perca flavescens; assembly: GCF_004354835.1. Classification (NCBI taxonomy): domain Eukaryota; kingdom Metazoa; phylum Chordata; class Actinopteri; order Perciformes; family Percidae; genus Perca; species Perca flavescens. The sequence goes on from NC_041333.1 coordinate 42,440,576, forward strand.
TCTATATAAAAGAGACTTCAGATACAGTATTAGGGGACCACTAAGGTCTATATAAAAGAGACTTCAGATACAGTATTAGGGGACCACTAAGGCCTATATAAAAGAGACTTCAGATACAGTATTAGGGGGCAACTAAGGTCTATATAAAAGAGACTTCAGATACAGTATTAGGGGACCACTAATGTCTATGTAAAAGAGACTTCAGATACAGTATTAGGGGGCAACTAAGGTCTATATAAAAGAGACTTCAGATACAGTATTAGGGGACCACTAAGGCCTATATAAAAGAGACTTCAGATACAGTATTAGGGGGCAACTAAGGCCTATATAAAAGAGACTTCAGATACAGTATTAGGGGGCCACTAAGGTCAATATAAAAGCATCCAAAGAGCACCATGTCATGGGACCTTTAAAACAACACTATGTAACTGTTCCCTCTTTGGTCCCCCTACAGGTTGTCTGATTGGAACTACAACTCTCATAGTTCCAATGAGACAACCTGTAGGGGACCGAAGAGGGAACAGTTACATAGTGTTGCTTTAACAGATAAGCCAGTCTGTAGGATTCAGTGAGACCAAAGGTGTGTCAGAGTTTTAAGATTGTTGTTTTGAACACACCTCAGCCAGTTTAACCGATGCTGTCTGGCAAGTTTAGACATTCTCTACATTTTTCACTGATGACTGAGCTCAAATTAAAATCTAAACAGTGTTGATGTACATGAGAGCCTCTGGCAGTAATACATGCAAACCTTTTTCAGATAACTGTCATTTAACTCAGAGAGAAATTCTACAGAATATTTCAAATAGATAGTTTGAATCCGCTTACCGGTATGAAGAAACCTTTCTACCATCCAGTTAAACAGAGACAGAGCCCAATGTGATCAAAGTGATCCAGATTATCAGACATTTACAAATTCCTCTGCTAGGATTCTCACCTGCTGAACTCTTCAGGTCCACCTAAAGACTCTTTAAACCTCCGTGTGTCGAGGAAACTCTGGCAGAGACGAAGCTGCTCTTCTCTTCTCTTCTTCTTCAGTCCGGGTGTCTGTGTGCGTCTGATCCGAGGACAACGGCACACTCTTATAACTTCAGTCCAACTCCAAAATCTGTTAAGTAAAAACCTGTCCAACAGGTGTTAGATGTCAGCCAATCAGAAATGTGTTTTAATTTCCTTCGCCCTCCCCGTTCCCCGCCAGAGGAGATTGGCTAATCAAGGCTGTTTGAGTGTTTAAATGTTTCTGGTGATCTAACCAGTGTCAACAACCCATAAGGGGTTATACATTTAAAAAAAATATATATATATATATTCATATACAACGATGACACAGATTAATAAACGTTTCTGTAAATGTGTCAGAAGCAAATTTTCAAGTGTGGTCATTTGGGGTGGCAGTAGCTCAGTCTGTAGGTAGTTGGGTTAGCAACCGAAAAGTTGCTGGTTCAAGTCCCCCGTACAGACAGAGTATGGACTGGTAGCTGGAGAGGTGCCAAAACACCAAACTGGCAACTGCTGGGCCACTCCTCCAAGGAGCAGCCCCCTCACTCTGACATCTCTCCATGAGTGTGTTTAGCATGTATAGG